>NC_142068.1:62657500-62862500 GCF_059756535.1 Pantherophis guttatus
CTTGATGTTTTTCAAGCTTTGTGATTCCTGTTACTGTCATGAAAAAGCACAGCTCAAATTCATGAAGGAGTTGAATTATCAGAATGCTGAACTAACTATAGAAGCATAAAGAGATTTCTGGGGGAAAAAAATAAAATGAAATTCTGGAGGTTGCCAGAGTATATTTTTCTACAATAGCCAGTAAATAGTTTTGACAAAGATGAGTTATTATTTGCTGATAAAGTTTATGTATACTTCTAAAGGAGTTTGAGGGTAAAAAGTGCTTTGGTTGTTTGTGGGACTAAATCAGTGAAATAATATTGGATTGAAACATACTGACATTCAGTACATTATTTTAATAAATATACAAAAATACATAGAGTAACTTGGTGCAATTGAGCTTGTCATTTTGAGTAGCTTGTAAGGGCAAGGACATCTGTCTCACAGGATACCCCATAGTAACTGGTCTCTCATCCCCTCATCCCATGTCTTAAATCAAGCCATCACTGGATCTGTTCCTATAAAAAGGCAATTAAGAAGACATTTACTTCCCAATCCTGGTTTTTTGCCTTGTTTGTTTTGGGGCTAATTTGTCTCAAGACAGGAGTCTAATAAGAATCTTAAAAAATATTAAATGGACAGGTGGCAAGGCTAGGAAATCTGAGAATGCACAATAATTTTAAGATTTGCCTTGTGTTGAATGGATAGCATCAGACTTTCAGAAAACTTTATCCTTGATAAAGTTTCAATTTATTGAGAATATACATGCAATTGTTTATTACAGAATATATGTTTACCATGTAGTACAAGCACAGCCTTTAAAATATGGAATATCTTGATTGCTCCCCATGGATAATTTGCTATGTTTATTGGCGGAGTTCCATTAGTGAACAGAAAAGAAATACAATTCTTCCCCCCACCCCTCATTTATATTTCCCAGGTACATGGAAAGAGACACTCTGTGTGCCCCTATTATAAATTGCTGGCAAAACCCACATTTGCCTCAGCAGGTGGCAACATCTGGTCAATGTGTTTTGCCTCGGAAGCCAAGTAAGATTGGCTCTGGTTAGTATGTGGAAGGGAGATCTCTAGGAAATTCTAGAGCTGTAGGCTAAGACTTTAAAGCACAAGTTAGAGCACAAAATAATTCTGAAAAATTAAATGGTGAACTGTCTCAATGGTGCTGCCAAGAAAACTTTTGTCTTTGTAGCCATCAGGAATTAAAGTCAACTTAAGGATGACTTTATTTTCACCACTTGAGCATGAAGGCACTTTGCCATCATTTCTTTGGAATCTTCCATTATTCAGTCTATCAAATTCTCTGCATTTCCATCTCTAAGGAGCTTGCACCAATTGGTGAAGATCCTTTCATCTATGCAGGAACTTGTTGCTCTGAAAATATCAGTCTGATGCTTTAAGTTGGGTAGGGTATAAATTGTGTAAAGAAACCAATAATTTTCATACCCTTTCTAGCCTTTCAGGCCCCTGAATCCCTCACAAATATTAGACAGTTTTGTCTTGGAGCAACCCAGATGATTTTTGGTTGAGATGAATCCTGAATTTGCTTGAATGGACTCAGAATTCACAATTCCTGTAAATCTAGCAGAAATTCCTACTTGTTTCAGTTTGCTAGCAATTCCTTTAACCATTATAAGAAAACCCTTTTGCCCAAGAACCATTCTATTTCTATGCCCTTTATACAAACAATTCCTATGAAAGAAAGAAAGTCAGAAAGAAATTTACATATTCCTTCCTTATTTATTTATTATTTATTAGTTTGATTTATATGCCGCCCTTCTCCGGAGACTCAGGGTGGCTTACAATGCTTTTAAGCAATAGCCTTCATACTTTTGTATATACCTGCTTAGTAGGGCTTTTTGCCCCCCCTCTAAGCGGTGTTCTATTTTATACAAAGTCAGCTTATTGTCCCCACAAACCGGGTCCTTACCTCATTTTTAGCCATCCAGCAGATTAGGTAGCATAAAAAGGTTTTAGATGACAAGTCCATAAATCCAACCTCCTTCTGGTGAATTCTACTGGTGTAACCAGTTTATCTGAAAATATCTCAGTTCAGTCTTGGGTCATTCTGTATATCTAGCAAATTTCCAAAATTGAAATTCCAGTTCTCTTATTTTTCCTTTTCCTCTCTCAAGAGGAACGGCTGATGAACTTAGTTTATCCTTCAACTTCCCTTGTCTAGCCATATCAAATAGTTCCAAGACTGTTGAATTGGATATTCATTTGGTGCCACTTTTAATTTTCTTTTCCAATATGAGGAGGAGATTCTGATGATAACTTTTGACAAGGTTTCTAAAACTGTAGTGACCCTTCACAGAACAAAGTAAAGATACCTTTTGTCATAAGTGTTTGGGCGCTGAGATGGAATTTAGTAGACCAATACTGCCTTATGGACAATGATGGATCACCTATACAACAGTACCACAAATATAAATACAAGAATGAGATCTTCACGGATGCAGATCACTCTGACTACAGTGCCTGGGAGTGATGCAATTTATGCAAAAAAAATATCAAGTTGGTGAAGTCTGCATTAATGTATTCAAACTGCTAAAACTATGAAGCATTACATTTGTGTTCTTCTTGTAAGAAGATGAGGGAAGGAAGTGTTAGATCCTGGAATATTACCCAAACATCTGGGAAAGGCATTTCCCAAATTGAGCCAAATGATTGATGAAATGATTAATTATTATGAAAGAGAGTGGTTAAATGAATCTGCAGTGTTGAAATGCTTTGCTCTTCTGGAGAATGGATCTATGATGCTGCAATTTCAGTGATTTAAGATGTCTAATTGCCACATCCAACTGCTATTTCAAGACTGTATATGATATTAACCTTGATTTACATCATTCCAATTTTGGGAGTACTCAGACAGTGAACTGATAATTCTGAATGGGCTTAGCCACCATCACTCCTATCATTATTATCAATCATTTTTATATTTCAAATGACTATAAGAAATAATAAGCTTGGAATCCTTTCTCCATATTTTATGGCTTTTACAGAGTCCTACATTTTGCCTATGAACATATAAACTATGACAACCTCTAAAAAATAATCACATCAATTCATTCACTTAATACTAATTTCCACAAGCATTTTTTTTCCTGGTTTTGTAATGATATATCATGCAATCTTTAATATTAGTTCTCAGTTAAGCATTTGGCTTAAATGCAGATTGACTCCTTTAACATTTTTCTCTGTAAAATTTATTTTTCAGATATTCTGCTAGTCATGTGGGAAAAGTTTCTGCACTTTGGGGGGATTTTTAAGGGTGAGATTCTAACTGTGTTTGCTAGCAAGTAAATCCCATTGAATTATGAAGGACTTACTTCTGTTTAAATATGCTGCACATGACCAAACTGCATGAGTGAAGATAAATAGCTCCCACATGATGGGAAAAAGAGCTGAAGAATATATTCTGTGGATCAAAAATGCATAAGAGAGTTGAGTTTTCTGTACTTATGCTGATAATTAGTGTATAAAGTGAAAATTCATATATCCTCCACAAGAGAAATTCTGTCCCCAAATAAGGTAGTATAATGTGTCCATTTCCTCACAAATGGTGAATATGTCCCACTTTAGGGACATGATGATGCTGAGGCTTAATTATGCTGGATGTGCTGAACAATTGCCAGCACTCCAGTGGTTTGAGTCTAGCTCCACAGGACAGGGTGAGCTCCTGTCTCTTGTCCCTAACTCCTGCCCACCCAGCAGTTCGAAAGCATTGCTTGAGAGTAGATAGATAGACACCAGCATTTCGGTGATGGGAAACTGCTGGCTGCATTCTGGGTGGGGAACTGAACCCAGTGCTGGGTCTGCCCAGATGCGATTGGCAGAGGAGCAGTGGAGCAGTGGAAAAAAGTCCCAGATGAGCCCATTTCTTCTGAGAACACTGCAGACCAGTTGGTGTGAAGCTAGTTCACCCTCTTGTGATGCACTAGTGCACCAATTGAACTAGCGACTGTTAGCTGCCAGGAATTCTGCTGTGTGCATAGCATTGTAACCTCCCTGGTTTTGTATGCTATTTGCTAAATTTAGCCAACACAACATACATGCACACTTCAAACCCAAGAATACATTAAGACAGAAGCTTGCCCATCCCAAGGATAAAACACCCAGGCACAAACTGAGCAATGTGGTACATGCAGTACAACGCAGTGAGCCATGTGCAGATCTGTACATTGGGGAAACAAAACAATCATTTCATAAATGCATGGTACAACATAGGAGAACAAACCCCTCAGGACTAGATTCAGCAGTCCATCTCCATTTAAAAGATAAAGGCCACTCTTTTGAAGACAGAAAAGCCCACATTTTGGACAGAGAGGACCACTGGTTTGAAAGAGGGGTCAAAGTGGCCATCTATGTCAAAATGGAACAGGGGGAGGGAGACGACATCATCTACCTCCAGTCTACAACACAGTCCTTTCAACAGTTTCAAGAGAACTGCACACTCATTTGCACTACTCAGGTGACCTGAATGACCCAGATAAACCTCCAGGTAGCCTCAACAATTCTCTAAAAGAATGAAAATGACCAGCTGTCTGCAAGGACTAGAAATCCTTCCATTCCCCATCATCCAGTCAGAGCTGAAGAAGCAAAATGTCTTCAAAGAAAAACAAGAAAGTCCAGTTGCCTCTTGAAAAAGCACCTTTGGGACAACTATGACCTGGATGTCTGAGAATCTCCATAGACATAAATAATGTCCCACTTTGAACAGGGGCTAGAATTGAGATATTTCATTTCACTCAAGGGGGAGAGGAATCTTAAGCAGAGTTCTGGTCAGTGTATTTCCACCAATAGAAAAAGAGTGGGATTGCAGATTCCACTCTCCCTCTGCAGGTCACTGTTCAGGGATTTTTGCCTGTGTACCAATTTACCAAGGAAATGCTCCATTGAATGGAAATTTGTCATGGTGGAAAAGAGCTCTTCCACTCATGAAACAAATGTACACAATGGAAATATGACTTCCTGAATCCACCATGAATGCCTTTTTTAAAAAATATCCTCCCACACTTCATGTATAATATCCAGTAGGGGTTGGCATCTTCATTTGTTTATTATTCTTTCTCTGTCGCTACCACCTCCCCTTCATATTGATTTTTTAAAAATTAGTTCCACATCTTCAGTTTTTCCAAGAAAAACTGGAAAGGGACGGTACATATTCTTGAAAATTGTTCAGCAGCATCGCATGGCATGATCTTGCTACATTCCTGTTGTAAGTGCATCATGGTAAATCAACATTTCCCCTTTCCTAATCATCAAAATATATGGATTCAGGAAAATAAAGAGTTCTAGATGTGTTGCTCAGATAAATTTTGTCCCATAGCTATAAGAGAGAAAGTGAAAGAGAGAGGGAAAGGGAGAGAGAGAGAGAGAGAGAGGGAGAGGGAGAGAGAGAGAGAGAGAGAGGGAGAGACAGAGACAGAGGGAGAGAGAGAGAGAGACAGAGAGATAGAGGGAGAGAGAGAGAGAGACAGACAGAGGGAGAGGGAGAGAGAGAGAGAGAGAGAGGGAGAGACAGAGACAGAGACAGAGGGAGAGAGAGAGAGAGACAGAGAGGGAGAGGGAGAGAGAGAGAGAGGGGGAGGGAGGCAGGGAGAGAGATTTTAATTATTTTATCAAATTCTGGTCTAGTAGTTGTGACCTGCAAAAGGTCAATGGAATATCTGGAACTAATATCATATTACACATTTATTTATGAATTTATAGCATTTCTATAACAATTAGCAATAGATTTTGTTGAGATACACTGTAGTTCTATACAGTGGTTACCTCTTTAAAAAAAGAGAAATGATGGCTTGGCTGTTTCAGTGAAGATGGAGATATGTATAATTAAAGGTCTGTTGTTTGCAGACTTCTTTCCAATGCTTTTTCTAAAGAAAAATGTCATAAATCTTTAGTTCTCAAGTGACAAGCTGTGAAGGGTGCTTTGTACAAAAGAAAGCAAAACAAATGCCATCTCCGTCTGAACCATTTCACTAGGTTCTTTTTTTTTTTTTTGACGTAACTGCGTTCCCTTAGCAATTCCATATAAAATGTAACATAAAATATCACCCACTTCCCAATATTATTCATAGAATTCCTATTATAGTACATTGAGAAGCCAGATTACAAGCAACAGGAATATTTTATGGTCAGTTTGAAAATGTGGTTACTGCTGCTATAAATTAAGAAGTGAAATTACTCCCACACTGAGTATTGATATACAGTATATGGCATGAAAAGTCCTTTGACATATGCTGAATAATGAATATGGAGCAGTTCCAAAACTGCTGTTTTTTGCAAAGTTGACTGCTGACAAAAACTTGATGATAGGATCAGGTTGTAGGAACTTAAAGGGTGAAGAACCAGGGGCCTGTTCTCAGGTGTTAGAGCCAGTCCTTCACCTGTCTCACCCTAAACAATTCCCAGCTCAGATTGCCAACTATTTTAAAACACAAGGAAGGCAGGGTTGGAGAGAAACTATGAACTTAGCATGTTTCTATTAGGCCACAACTGCATGACAGAGTGTAATTGAATATTTCATGATACATAAATAAAATACCATATAACAATGAGAGCCTTTCAAATCAGATCATGCCTAGAGGGCAGAGACAGAAGAGAGTGAAAACGTTGGCCAGGAACCTTCACACAGAAGTATATATATCCCACCCCTAAAAAGTAAGATGCGAACTGGAAAGTTTATTCCAAGTAATGTTTTTATGAAATTGTTTGTGTACGTGTTATGTTGTATGATACATATGGCATGCATATGTTTTTCTGATAATGATGATTATAAGACAGACAGACAGACAGACAGACAGACAGACAGACAGATGAATAATAATGCAAGGAGATGTAGAAACCGGTCATCTTTTGCTTTTACATTTCAGCAACTATAAAAAAAAGAAAACACAATAAAAAAAAAGGGGGGGGGAAGACAAGGGAAAACCATAGATTTTTTCTCCCAATTGCTTGGATAAGATTAATGTGACAAGACCATGCAGAAGATACAGAAAGTAAACCCACCCAAATCAATAGTCTTTACATTTTAAAATGTGCCAGAAGCTTAACATCAACCACACTGAGTATACACAAATAAGTCAACTTGATACAGCAGTCTCTGCTTTTACACACTTTAACAGAGTTTGGGAGTGCTCTTTTGTGAAGCATACAGGAACATGTGGACATGCATTCACAAATCTTTGCACGGCCTGCATTCCAAACAAAAACAACACACAGAAAACACGCATATAAATTGTTTAGTTGCAATTAATTTACCCAACTCTGTAGACTTCTGCAAAGCATATATATTGAACAAACTAACCGAGTTTGCAACAATTTCTAGGAAGGCTGATTGGCAGGCGTTAAACTGGGAGTAGTTCTAACCATGTTAACATGTGGTGTACCGTTTCATCATCCCATCCATTCTATATCAATAGCTGGTTGCTGCTTCTGTATTGTTAAGGCTGCACTAGTTTGGGTGGAAAAAGTTTTTTAAAAAATCAACTGAATCACAAACAAAAATATTAATTCTATTCACAATGCTCAGAATAGTTGGAATACTCAAAATGCTACTGCTTGAAACAGCCACGTTTTATTCCAAACACAAATAAAATGTTCTAACAGTTAATTTAAGGCTTTCAGATCCTGTCTGCAGATATCCACTTGCTCACTAGCTAGCAATACGTTACTGTTTTCTGAATGTCTTGGGTCCCATGTTTTGGATATCTACAATCCTAATTTGTTATATATTTTGAACACTTGAACTAGTTTTGAGGTTTAGATATTGTGCACATCTCTCAAAGGCAAAAATAGTTTAGTTACCCCAAATGGAGTCTCTACCAAAATGTTGACTTCAGTTCTCATGAGTCAGCATAGCCAAAGTCCACCACATACAGGGAGTCCCTGGTTAGAGGAGACTGAGATGGACTCTGAAGAGGTCAGTAGTGGGAATCCATTGTCATGTTAAATTATGGTTAAGTAGGAATTAGAATGGTCCCGTCCTTTTATTATTCCCTCATCTTGTTTTGCTACAAACATGAGTATTTGGAAGCTTTTTTTTTCTGTTTTCAGTCATAGATTCCAATGGTAACTGAACCAGAAATCTTGAGTAATGGTCAACACCAATTAAAAGGGCAGGGAAGGAGGTTCTTAAACTAAAAGGGGACTCAAATGTAACTGCTGTTTTTATTTGGATGCCACCAATAAAAAACTAGAGGTACACCTTCTAATAGCAGTGGTGCAAAAATGGAGCAGTCCTGTCTAATGGCCCAATTGCTCTGAACCCTTAAAGGACAAAATCTAAATGGCAGGATTTGTGCCCCAACAAAGGAAGTAGATGGAGTCTTGGTCTCTTAAGCACAAAACATTGCAATGTATTGGCTCCATTAAATTGGTTTTGGCAAGTGGATTGGTCCTTTGAAACAAATTTGATTTTGTTTTAAAGACCCTTTTAAGCACATTTTGCTTAGAAAACAGGAGGAAAATAAACACTCGCAAAGAGAGAGAGATAGACAAGTGCCTTCAGTGCATTTTAGACAAAATGGCCCATTTAGTTGCAAAACAATCAACAGCAGCGCTTCAGTTTTCTGTCTTGGCTGCACATAAATTGTCTGTTTAACTAATTTGGCCCAACAGCCAAAGATGCATTTGTAATATGATCTACTGGTTTCAAGCCAGGATGAAAAGAAAAGATAGGCTCCTGACAAGAGAAAGAAAGGATAAAAATTGATACCATTGCACGAATACAAGGGTGTGTGATTTGCATATGAGTAAAGATAAAGAGCAGGAAGGCAGAGAGGATAGGATTTATGGTGAGAGGCAGTACAATTTTGCCAGAAAGTTGCAAAAACAGTGCCTGTTTCACTCCATGCATCCCTGCCACTAAACTAAGATTTGCTTAAAGATCCATGACATCTATCAATTCAAAATCTTATTTGTGCTTTTGTCCTTTAAGTTTTGCCCTACAAAACTAAACCTTCTTGGATTTAGCTTGCCTGGGGATTTCTCCTTGAGACGATGACAATGAAGATGATGACAATGGTGATGAAGGTAATGATGATGATGATGGGAATGGCAGACAGCCTAGGATGTTGGGAAAAGGGCGTTAAAATTGCTCAGCCCAAAGTGACTTTTCTTAATGTATAATCATGTACCAAATCATGTATTCATTTGTGCTATTAAATAAAGGCTAACAGAGTTGTACACTCAGCAGAGCAGAAGGAATGCACAAAGGATCATGGGTTCCCAGCATCCTCTGTTCCCTTCTGGAAAGCCGCTGACTCATTCCCTAAACAATCAGCGTTGTGTGCCATTACAAATGGGATGGTTAATAGGCCTGCATCCATTATCATTAGTGCATCTCAGCGCGCAGGTATGTGATGGGTCCTGCCAGCACGTTTGCTCCAGCTCACTGAGCCAGGGGCCATGCTCCATTGCAAATGAGGATGAGGAACACCTGCTCCAGGGTTTTACAGCAGACCAGAGTCATCCTTCACATCTCATGCAACACTTGTTCTGTCAGAATGCAATGCTGGCACACGGGCAGGAACAGTGGTTTGCCAGGCATCCAACGAAAGATTAGAGACTTCCCTGTGGTCCTCTGTTCAGCCTGCGCTTTGATTCTCTCCACCCCCACCAATCCTCCAAGAAGGCCTTTAAAACATTTGTCAGTATCACATTAAAGGATAGGGTTGAAAGGCTATTTTAAAGGCAAAAAAACCCCAACAACCCTCAGTTTCCAGAGGGCTAATTAGGATAAGTATGTTTAATATTTATTGTAATTTATTGTTTTATTCAATAAATGTTTGGACCAGCAAGAAGAACAGCAACTCACCCTTCAACCATCTTTTGCCATTTTTCACTGGACAATGTTTTCTTGGACCAGAAAGAACAGTAGCTCACCCTGATGCAGCTTTTTCTGCTGCAGTTTAGTTGGCTTTTGCTATCTGATTGATTTAACAGGATGGGTGGCACAACTATAGCATCCTGTCCCTTCTGTTCTTGCACCATGCAGTTTCCTTCCTTTTTCTTTCAGTCTTCCCTTGGTTTAGCAAACCATTTCAGATAGATAAAACAGCCTAGAAAATGGCTGATATCATGAAATCAGAATTTCTCATCCTTGGCAACTTTAAGCAGTATAGACTTCAGCATTCCCTCAGTCAGCATGGCATTGAAGTCTGCCCCTCATAAAATTGCCAAGGTTAAGAAACAATCTCACAAAATGATTTTGTGAAGAGCTGTGGTGGCGCAATGGTTAGAATGCCATATTGCAGGCTAATTCTGCTGACTGCCAGCATTTCAATCCTGACTGACTCAGCCTTCGATCCTTCTGAGGTTGGTAAAATGGGGACCCAGATTGTTGGGGACAATATGCTGACTCTGTAAACCACTTAGAGAGGGCTGTAAAGTAATGTGAAGTGGTATATAAGTCTAAATGCTATTGCTACTGGTATTTGTGTTGCTGATTATGGAATTAAAGTGACTAGGAGTTCTAGATTTCAAGATTCTTTACTCATTTTAAAGGTCTTTTAGCATACTTGCCATGCTCTTTGATTACTCCTGCTAAGCTTCTGTTAAACGTTCAGGCCAATTTTTCCTCTCCCTTATTGATACCTACATAATTCCTATACATCACCTATTTTAAACCTTTACCAAATACACGGATAGTGCTAACCTATAACTTCATACCTCATCCAAGCTCAGTCCTACATTGTTTCAGTGCACACAGCCCTTTAAAATGACATTTGCAAAAACAGACATATAGTAATGTCATTAAAGAAGATTTAGGTCTGCTCTGTCATTTTTCTCTTGATTATATATTATGTACAAAGGGAATACATAATATGGCAGCAGTGTATGTGGATATTTGTTGACAGCATTCTGTAAGGATTTTGCAGAGGGAAGATTTGGAGGGCTTTCTTTGAATGTTGAGGCAGGTTTGCAATGGTGTTGAGAGGAAGATGAGAATAGGAAGTTGGACAAAAGATTGGAGATCTAGCAGAGAATTGGAGAATTAGAAAAGGAAAGGAATCAGTGAGATTGGAGAGGGTGAGAGAGAAGATGGATGATTTATGGACATTTGATTCCCCTGGACTCCTCCTGAACTACCTCCAGATTTCCCTGAATCTCAATGGACTACATCCCTTGTCTTGGGAATGGCTAAAACCAAGTCCTTGTTCAGAGTCGTGGTAGTGCAATGGTTAGAATACAGTACTGCAGGTTAACTCACTGCACACTGGCTCAAGGTTGACTCATCCTTCCATCCTTCCGAGGTGTGTAAAATGAGGACCCAGATTGTTGGAAACAATATGCTGACTCTGTAAACCGCTTAGAGAGGGCTGTAAAACACCCTGGAGCAGTACATAAGTCTAAGTGCTATTGCTATTAAGATACATCCCAAATGCAAAACATGTACTAGATTATGAAATTCTCTCATCAAATGCTTTTACAGTCTCTTATGGGGGAAAAGCAGTATACATTGTGTTATAAAAAGCTATAATAAATCTCTACATAACATGTAAATACTCATTGAATATTGTAAGTGGTTCAATTATTGATTTAAAATATTTATCTGCTTAGAGCAACATTATTTTAAAAGGCAGAATAAAAATAGCACAAAAGCTACAACAAAGCATTCTATAAAACATGTCAAGAAGAATAAGACTGATATTTGAATATCCAGCTATTATTAATACTGCTTTATTAGGTTTTAATTACCTTTAGCACTAATATGAAATGGAACCCCTCATTTTATCTTTTGAGACATAATTCAAACATACTTTTTTGAAACATACTTCCCACAGTTTGTAGAAATCTATGAAATGAAGCAAAAATTGTCATCACTGAACTATAATGAAGTACTGCCATCACTCTGAGTTGACTTTTCCTTATACAGCCAAATCTGCTTTGTTACATGCTGTTGTTACTCATATAATTATGCTTTTTAGTCCTGTTGTGTAATAAATTCTTTTACTCAATTTATAGGAATAATTTTGCCAAGTGCAAAGTATTTTTCTTCTAAATAAAGTGGCTAGAAGCTAATATAGGCATCCTATTATGTAAATTTAATTTTGTACTACCTGCTGCTGTCTTTTCGAAGAAAAAAAAGATAATTGGTCATTTCAATGTAGCACATTGTGTACATCTTACACCATACATTGCATTTATTGAATTCATTGTACCAACGGAACTAATAGGTTACTGAAAACAAGATAAGAATTTTCAAGCTGCATTTATACTAGTAGACTTTTTCAGTGTTTAACTTGGATAAAAATTAATCTCTAGGGATGCACTCAAGTTTCCCTAGAGTTTTTTTTTTTAAAAAATATATTTTGTAATAATGAAGAATGTTTTCAAAGTTTACAAGTACTGAAAACATCTTAAACACCAGACATTTATATTTGTGTCAGAAAATACAGCAAGGATATGTTTTTAAGCAATTGGGGTGGGGTAGGAGACAATTACATGCCACATTGTTGCAAACCGAGCAAATTTTTACAGATGAGTTATAAACTCCAACTAATGGCCCTTTGATGGAAGTGCTGATACTACCTAAACTAGAACAGTGCAAATGGACTGAGATCTCCAAACATTACCCCAAGCATTTTTCTATAAAGCGACCCACTTCTCTGATGCCACTTCCCAGCTCTCCATATTCTACTCAGGAATAATAAAACATTTCAAAATGTCATATTTGTGGGATTATTTATTTTTTTGAAATGCAGAACTTGAAAAATATGCTTGCTTTTCTCTCGTCTAAATGGTTTTACAGAGCAGGTTGGCAGAGCAATTGGCAGGAGGGCAAATTGTTGTCCCTGCTTTGTCTCTTGGATGAACAAACAAAAGGGCTATTTGTGCAAATATCTAGAAAGCTCTGATCTCTTTCTGAAGCAGAAGAAATGTCTGGGTTTCTTTCATGAAGTGTTGCTGCCCATTGACTTGCTCTCTCCAGAAGGTGAACTAGAAATATGTTAGATTTGAATAACGATGATGAGGCATGTTCATTCATTTATCTCTTTAAATAGAAATATCATTTTAAATGGAAAATTGGTAATGACCAGCATTTTGCAAACACATAAGACATGTTTGTTTTCTCAGAAGTGAAGGAGAGATAAGCCAGCATTAGGAAGTCATTTTGTCCTGCCATACCAAGGTAAATCAACAACAATTCTCATAAGGGGAGGTTCCAGGGGTGGGCTCTACTTACCTTTACTACCGGTTCGCAAAGGGGCTGCGTGCATTTTCATGACGTCAGGGTCAGTGGGCGGGGCCTCCGCCGGTTTTACTACCGGTTTTATAGCAATCCACCACTGGGAGGTTCCTGTGTCTGGAACATCAAAGAATCTTGTGGCATAGAATTCTTTATTGGCCAAATGTGATTGGACACACAAGGAATTTGTCTTTGGTGCATATTTAAAGACTAAGATATTTATTATAGCAAAAGCTTTCATAGGGACTTTGTTAGATGCAGATTGCTGCACAAATGTTAAAAGACCTAATGTTAATCAATAGATAAGCCAACAAAAACTAGCACAAAAAAAAAAAAAGAGGACAAAAACTATCCTCAAATTCAGAAACACATTTTTTTTTGTTCTGCACTAAATGATGGGCTACAGGGAAGCACATCTGTAAATTGTACAGGAAGCTTTCTTCAACAGTTGATTCACCTTGACAGTTTTACTGAAGTATATGAAAATTAGTATTAAAGATGTGATATGTAGGCTTCTTTCCAGGAATTCCAATCTGGTTTCAATAAAATGAAAACACTGATTGGAAGTGAAGTTGCCTTCCAGTTTTGCCTTTGGCTATTATGTGTTCATTCATGAAATGACAGTATTCCACAACTACTTTTAATATTCACCTTTTGAGTTCATCTTCCATACTGGACACATTGGAATGATTAAAATAGCAGTTGGATTTTCTTTAATTTGAAACAGTCTAGGTGCTGAAGAAAAGAGGGATGATAGAAAGAAATGGGAAAAGTTTGCTTCTACTATGTCCATCATTTGTATCAAGTTTCTTTAGTTCATGTCCGGAAAAGAATATTAATAAAATAGCGTTGTAAAATAACTTCCTGAATAGTTGACAAGGAAAAAAAAGATTAAAACTTTATGGATTACTACAATCTCCGTTCTTTATTTATACACTTGCAATAGTGATGTACATTGTAATTTAATAATTTAAACCCCTGATGTCTCCACTACAACAATTAAGCTGCCATGCTCATCAACAAACAGTGCCATCTCAACATACTGCTGGCACAAGATAATTGGCAGTAAACTAAAGAAAAGTTGATTCTTCATTGGGAACATAACTTGGAAGCATTTGGTGCATATAATTCAGCCCCGGACTGGAATACCATGCATCCCATCTTGTTTTAAGTTCATTGAAACTCCTGCAATTCTATCAAATATTAGTTTGAAAAAATGTTATTTTATAATTTGTGGATCATAACAATGTAGTTCATTGTTTGGACAAAATATTCTAAATGATTAATATACTGAGGCATTTTTCAAAGAAGATTTACTGACAGCATATCATTTAAAAAATATGCACTTCCTTGAAAGTTCCACTCAACAACACATTGTAATCTGAATAGCAATATATTTTGTATGACTTCTTGAATCAAGTGTTTTCATTAGTATTTATGTGCATTATTTCAATCCCTTTTCAAATCACTTAATTCTTGCTTCTCTAATTTTTATTTTTTCTTATATTAGCATCAAAAACAGGGAACAAAAAAAATGCTTCCAGCAGCTCACAATGTCTGGTTCCAAAATGGCTTTTTGATGTGCAATGTGCACTGTTCATTGCGGTAGTTTCTTGGCGCATCCAAATGGCATAGCTATACTTTTATCTTCAGCCCATATTTTATCTTTCTTTTATCCATTTTTTCCTACTCTTAATGAGGATAATTTATTACAAAGAAAGCCTTGGAACAGGAGCGCAAATCTCTGAAAGTGTAGCCGATCTTCAGTGCTCTCCTCTGGTAGGTTTTTAAAGAAATGGCTTCAATGTCAGCAGTGAAGTTCATCACCTTCTGCCCTCTTTTATTCCTTCTTCTGAACATGTGAGTTATTGTAAGCTTATAGCAAAATGGCAAAGAGTTTTCTGGCACAGGAAAGATCTCCTGATTTTTATTGTGCAATAAGCTCATGGGATGTACAACACTTAATTCAGAATATTTTGCCATGGTGTGAATCTTTTAATGTTGATTATTAAAAGAGATACATCTATTTTAAGAGGGTACAATTTTTACTTGACATGTAAATTTGCAAGAACAACTTCCCCCTATGCCTGAAGAGAATTTTTTTCAGGAGGCAACTGGACTTTCTTGGTTTTTTTTCTTTTGAAGACGTTTTCCTTCTCATCCAAAAAGCTTCTTCAGCTCTGACAGGATGGTGAGGAATGGAAGGATTTATATTCCTTGCAGACGGCTGGTCATTGGAATCCTTTCAGAGGGTTGTTGAAGCACTTGGAGGTTTATCTGTGTCCTCAAGGTCACCTGAGCAGTGCTCCTGGTTCCTGTAGTCTGCAATTTTTCCTCTAGAAATCCATTCCTACTTCAAAAGAAAAAACAAGAAAGTCCAGTTGCCTCCTGAAAAAGCAGCTTTGGGAGAACCATGACCAGGACGACTGAGAATCTCTACAGACCCTGAAGAGAAAAGATTTTGATCAGTGTGTGCTATCTGCTCTAACATATGCTGGTGAAATATGGACATTAACCTCACAACTGATACAAAAGCTACCAGTGGCACAAAAAGCCATGGAAAGATACATGCTCAGCATCACAAGACAAGGTAGAAAGACCTGCACATGGATTAGAGAACGAACGAAAGTATACGATATCATCAAGAGAGTAAAAGAATTGAAATGGAAATGGGCTGGTCACATAGCAAGAAGAACTGATGGCAGGTGGACCAAGGTAGTCATAGAATGCACCTCACTTGATAAAAAGCATCCATGAAAGAGACCTAGATCAAGATGGATTGACCACATCAGTGAGTATGGTGGACCGAATTGGCAAAAGAAAGCTTAGAACCATTTAAATTGGAAACATGTGGAAGAAACCCTCATCCTGCAGTGGATAGACAATGGCTAAATAACGATGATGATTGATGATGATGTAAATAAGGAAAAAGCATTTTCTGAAAAGTGTATATTCTATAAGAAAAGATAGACTAAATGATATAGAAACTGGATACCATCTCTAACACTTGCTTCTAACTTCTTGTGAATACACTTATGCACAAGTATTTTTCTTTTTCTGCAAAAGGTTTTTGCTATGCTGGGAAAACTTAGCTGATAGCCTCATCATAAGTTACTCATAAATTGCATATCCCATTTGTTAAATTATAAAACAAAACATCCAGGATTTTGCTGCATTTTTAAGAGACCTTGGAAGACAATAAAAAGGATATGAAAATAATAAAATACAAATGACTTTGGAAGACAATAAAAAGGACATGAAAGTACATGGGAAGAAAATCTAGAATACTAACCACATCAACAATAGCCAACAGAATCAACTATCTGCAACAATGCAACATTACAAACAAGAACCCAACAACATAAACATTCCCAAATCATGTAGCTCAGAAATACCCTGTGGGAACAAATAAGTTATCCCATACATTAACAATGCACCATATATTCTGTCACACTCAGTTACTGCAGAACATTTATCTGCGGTCACAAAAATTCAAACCTCAGAGGACAGAAAAACATTTGTGTTTGAACAAAAAGCCTACACATTGACACCGGTCCAACAAACTCCACAAATTCTGAATAGTTTATTTTTTAACAACTCAACATGCAGGGGGACATTTCAGGCATCTGTGTTGGTTATATTAAAATGGCATCCTAAAAGAGAATAAGGCATTTTTTTTAGGGACCATGCAACCAAAAAACCCAAAACAGTAAGAGATCTTCTTTTTAATCATACAGTAGCCTTTATCAGCCTGGAAGTTGAACAAGGGAGGAAATTACTCATTGGCAGAATTCATGATTCAACACTCAGTAGAGATAAAAAAAAGGAACAATGATACCTTGTTTGTTTTCTGAGTTATTCTCTGTTTCTAAAGCCTGATAATTCTTAACTGGCACATTCATCCTCTTACCACACATTTTATTGCCACGTTCCTCTTTAGAACAAGGATAAACAAGGCTATTTAGTTATGCATTTTCAGGATGATGCATAGAGCATGGCTACAGAATCACATAAATTTAAAGCACCTAATCAAAATACTGGGCTACATGAATTTGCTTAGCACCAAGAAAGACTGCCAAAGTCTTGCCTTATATAATTTTACTATGAAACAAAATTGAATGCTTCTCAAATTCAAAGCACTCAAGAAAACTGCCATCAGAGGTGTTGTGACGTGCCTCCTTTTCAGAGTGATTGTGAAAGTGCCATATTAACATCCTAGTGTTATTGATCCTTGGTGAATTGCTTGTACTGATAATGTCCAATATATGTAGTGTTATAATCTATGATAAATTATTTTGTGTATGTGTTCAAGAAGGGACTAGTGGCTCAGTGGCTAAGACGCTGAGCTTGTCAATAGAAAGGTCGGCAGTTCAGCAGTTCGAATCCCTAGTGCTACGTAACAGGATGAGCTTCTGTTACTTGTCCCAGCTTCTGCCAACCTAGCAGTTTGAAAGCACGTAAAAAATGCAAGTAGAAAAATTGGGACCACCTTTGGTGGGAAGATAACAGCTTTCTGTGCACCTTCGGCATTCAGTCATGCTGGCCCTAGTCATGACTACGGAGACGTCTTCAGACAGTGCTAGCTCTTCGGCTTTGAAACGGAGATGAGCACCGCCCCCTAGAGTTGGGAATGACTAGCACATATGTGCAAGGGGAATCTTTACCTTTACCTATGTGTTCAAGAAACTTGATAATTCTTCTGTGGATTGTGCAGCAACCAGTATGAGAGAAGTTAAACCACTGTATGGTACAGTTCTGCTTATAAGATGTAATTCAATTATAAACTTTTTTTTTTTTTTTTGGTAGGAAATGTAATATAGTTGTCTCTAAGGTGATCAAAAGGCTAAGCTGATCAGCCTATTCTGCCCCAACTTCATATGGATAAGATTTAGTAATCGCAATCGCTATACATGGCAGATGGAGCTATTGCTCAAAAACTAGCATCAGCAAATACTAATGAGCTGGCACAACATGCAACGAGACAGAATAGAAGAAATGAATCCTTCTGGATCTCAAAAATAGGCTCTTTGTTCCACTATTCTGATTCTCTCGCTGATTAGCAGGTTATCTTTTGAAAATTCACAGTCAGGATATGTGAAGGAATTAGCCCACATTTATGATCAAGGAACAAATCACTTATAGGATGTTGCTTCAGAATATGGGCTTAGGATATAATCAGAAATACTTGTATGTATTGATTATTATCCTGAAGGAATTTGTGTAAGAAAAATAGACAAATGGGAAATAAGCATCCTCCATGAAACTCCATAATCTAAGAAATAGTCACTAACATTTTAAAATGTTCATCCTGAATCATCCATCAATTGTGTTTATCAGATACTCCTAAGTTTTAAGGTTGAGAATGACTTGGACAAGATTTTGAAAAATTATTTTGGGGCATTGAGGGAACACCGATGCAGCATTTGTTGGCAATTCATAGCAGGACCTTATGCTTCCCATGAACTCTGGAGCAACTTTTTGAAACTGAGCACTGCCTAGCACTATGATAAGAGAAAGACGTGTGAACTGAGTATCTGCTACTCTTGCATTAAACCCAGCTGTGGTGCGATTCAAATAGCAAAGTTTGTTCCAGTTAACACCTCAAAGTATTGTATGAATTAGCTTCTCATTCTGCACTCCAAAACACAGTTTGGCATAATGGGAGAATCTCTTACATCTTCTCTATAGCTATCCTTTCATAGGTTTCATTCAATAAGAGGAATTCTGCCTCAGTTAGGGTATGTAACATACCCTGCATCATCCTATGAAGACACTAATCTCTGTCTGTTGGACAACAAATAGTACATCTGTTTTATTTATGATGATCCCATCTTTCTTTTTTTCTTACTTAAAACTCTTTCCTTTTCTTTGTCCAGTCAATTTGCCCTTTAGCGGCTTACTAGAATTTTGTGTGCTTGTGTTGATGGCTGTGATGTTTATAACATACAAGAAATTGCTTTATTTAGTTAAGTGGATTTTTAGTTCTCTGGTGGGTGGAGCTAAAATTTTCTTGATGCGGAGACTCCTGGAAATTGATATTCTTCCTACCCAATCAACTTCACATCATTGGTCTCAACTGTTAATGGGTTCATCTTTCATGTGCCATTCATTGATGGCCTGGAAATCAGGTGGGTACATGGACATGGATAATGCCATGCTCTTTATGAAAATGTTTAGGCAGGTTAATAGTGTAAGAATTTTATCAGTCAAAATTCTTTGCTTAGAAGCATTCATCTGAATTTCCAAACAGCTGTTCACTTTGTCTTTAAACCTTTTCCTATTCACTATTCATGAACATCTGCATGAATGATTTTTCTAAGCATAAATTTAGGATCAGTACTTTGTGTATGAATATGGGCAATCATGCACAAGAAAAAGTATATGCTATTCATTATCCTACTACAGTATTGAAAACCTTTTTCTCATCAGAAACAAACAAATGCCAGAAGATCCAGGCAATCCAGGACAGAAAGGAAATTATAGGAGACATTCTCTTTTTTTTACATTAATGGTCTAACCCATTTTTAAAAAAAATGTTAAAGACCTACAGTTTGTCATAAATGCAATTAAAGAGAATATAGAATGAACATTTACCATGCGTATCATATCAGGTTGAGTATAAAACCACATAAGGAGTTAGTTTCCTGCAATGTCAGCACACCTAGTACACAGCAGATGTACAATGGACTACAGATGTGCGGTAAAATGTATTGTAAGCATACAGGCAGATGGTCAGAAACATCTGGCTCACCATATTGTTGCATGCCCATGTCTTGCAATAATTTACTGCTCATTGAAGATTGTTTGCCTTCATTTTTTGTTGTTGGACAATGGAAAACCAGACAGATATATGGTATGATGTGCACATATGTGTTATGAATATATAACATTAGGATTCTCAATCTAAAGAAAATAATCAGGATGTGTTTTTTCTTGAGAAGACATGGGTCAAAACTGTATTGGTGTCATTCCAAATTAATTTAGCTATGCTTTAATCATTTTTCATCATGTATTAATACTTCATTTCATTTCTTATTTAAAATCTGTATATTTAGCAGGAGAGACTGCTGGCATTCTATTCTGCCATTTCAGTTTACTACTTTTTAACCTTGTTTGGTATAAAATGAAATTAGTTTGTAGATGAACATGCCAGATGCCAAACAATAAATGATACCCTATCATATGACTGTCACTAATGAGATAATGAGCGGCTTCGGAAACCAAAGTCAGACATCACTAAACACAGATTTGTCATAAAAATGGAAGATAAGGTCCTTGGTGATTTTCAAGCTCGGTGCTTCATCTTGCTCAGCAAGAAATCTATTAATCGTTTTAAAACAGAAACGCACAACAACAGGACTCCATCTGATGACTTGTGTCTTTTCGAAGGCCTTGTATTAAAGGCCTTAACTTTGGATTATGAGTTCCATAACACCCCCTCCCCAATATTTTCCACTGTTAGATAGTAAAATGGCTTCTCACAATTTTCTGTGCTGTATTTCAATGCTTCGGTCCCAGATCTACCACTGTTCCTATGATAAATTCTCCTTGAGTATCAGAACTATGCTGAGATAAAAATGCTGATAGAATCACCCAGGACAGTTACAGGCAGAGATCTGAGGTGAAGGTTAACACCAGCGCAAAGGTGCATATTCAGGTTGCTGACTTTAGTTTTACAGTGGAGCAGTTTCTCAATTCTTCGCCTACTACCATAAATGCTATTAATGATCAATACCAGACCTGCAATTTTGAAATAACAGAAAGGACCTCCTGAATATCTTGGAAGCTATAACTTTCCTTCTCCCTCCATCCCTCCCCCACACACGACATAACACTATTCTGAGTCCCTTGCATTTTAACAGATCACTTATCTCCTTAATAACTGTCTCCGTGCATCATTTCAAATGTATTACGTCTTCTTTGGAATCTTTAGTTCATCCACGGTAAACACTGCTAACTACTAACTCATAAAACATATCGGCTGGCTTTATTACTTTTAACCATCTTTCCAATTGTGCTATAAAATAAAGGCAGATGCCATTTTAACATCTTATTATTATCAAGGGCCAGTTCCTCCAGCAGGACCTGCTTAGCAGCAATCTGCTTGTTTATCGTCCCCGTTTCCTTTTCCTTTTTTAAAAAATAGGTGACAGTTTAAGGTGGTAGCTCTCAGTGTTACGAAGAGTCCTTTTTAATGGAGCTGAAGTCCCGTGCACAGTGGGTGCACGCCTTCCTTTCATCCAGTGATATTGAGAAAGGGTCGCAGGTTCACCTGTGATTTTTGCTTGACAGCTTCGCCACACACATCAGGCTCTGCCAAATGCTCTGCCATTAATTTATGATTTAAAGTAATTAACTTTTGCTGATTAAAGTAATTATTTCAAGTGCATTGCACTCAGGTCCAAATGATGCACACAGCCCCCTCTCCAGTTTGAGCTAACAGCATGCCAAGTGCTTAAAAGCTGCACCAGGGAGCTCACAGTGGCTTCTGCCAGTCTAACAGATCTGCCATGTTTATGGCTGACTTGTACTAACTGCTCATTTTAATGTGGAACCCTGGCAGAATACTGACACAGTGTGAAAACCTTCATCCGGTAAACAAGGCAAGCTTCAAATTGGTGACACCGATGACAGTAAAAACTGTTTTTTTTTTTTTAAAAAAAGACCGAATCTTGCCTCCAGCCTTTCAGAGGTAGGATGTTTTTTTTTTTTTTTAAAGCCCTACTTACTCCTTATCCAGATTGGCTGTTAAACAATTTACAGCTTCATTCAGCATTTGCCTTTTAGCAGGAGGCCAAATCAAAATCCAGGAAAGGACACAGAAAATACCAGCCAGTCAGTTCTACAATACAAAGATCAGCATTTGAAGACAATAAATGCTCTACGAAATAACTCTCTCTCCTTAATATCACTATTAATTCTTTGAGATCCAGCTTTTTCCTGGCTGGTCCTCTGTATGAAATCTGGGTTCATCTCAAGACACAGCCTTGCTACAAAGATGACACAAGCATCTCAGGAATAAAGCCCCATCAAAGCAAAACACGATTATAAGAGTGAATTTTGGCTAATAGGCTCCAAAGTCTTGTTTTGGTTTTATTGCTCTGTTGGAAGAAGATAATTTCAGGAATGGCCCTGTCTGGCTTTTGAACACATTGTTATCACTGAGCACCAGCAAGCTTATACTTAAATAAATATGCCTGAAAAATAATAAGGCAAGGCATTAAAGCCAATCAGTTTATTTTAATTAAATATAGCAATCAGTTAGTTAAATTAACTAATTTTATCTCACTGGGCATTTTTTTTTCCATTTTGTGTCACAGGGCTGTTTCAAAAACAGAGTTGCTTAATTTTTTTTTGTTCTAATTTGAATTATAATCGCAATATAATTGCCCTGGTTACATTCTTTTTCTATTTTGGAAAATTTGGTTTCATAGTAAATCAAGCACCTGGCAACATTCCTGCTAAACAGGATGCCAGCTTGGCAGCCTCAGCTGAGGAGAAAGCTGTCCGGATCCCACATACACAAAATTGCACCCCTCCAAAAATATATCAATAAGGGGCCATTGAAATGTTTCAAAAAAGGGATTTCTAGTTTGAAATGTGTACTCCGGTACTAAGGTGGGTAAAATTCTACACTATCAAAAGCAGGCTGCTTGGCTTTGGTTTGTAAGACAAAATGCAGGTAACTATTTTGTTGATTCTGTGATGTTGAATTTTGGCTGAGAAGCCTTTTTTTTTTTTTTTTTTTTGCTAAGGTAAACTCACTTTACTGAATACTCAATTCACTCTTATGGACCAGCATTAAACCGAATGCCAAATGGTAGTCGCGTATACATTAAGAATAAATCCAGGGAATGATCAGGGAGCTCCATATGGTTTATTCACAAGTTCCTCTGGATGGAATTCTATTGAAATAAAACTTTCTGGACCTCTTAACCAATGAAATAATGAAACCTATCATAAGGGAAAGAATGATCACATTTTGCAAACAGCTGGATTATAAAAAAGATGTGTTGAAATGTCAATATGATATGAGCAATTGTTTGATGCCTAATTGTATGTTACAGAGGAGCTGAAAAGAAAATGCTCAATGTTTCAGGCTCAGTATTGGAAGTTACAATATGAAGCAGGAAATAAATTATATTATTATAGTGGGATTTAATTCTAAACAACCATTCACAGAACTGGCTTGCACAGTTCTCTAAGTCAGTGATTCTCAGTTGTGGAATCTTTAAGATACCTTGCCTTCAATTCCCAGGGTTCCTCAGACACGATATTAAAGTTGCTAAGGTTGAGAAGACTGCTCTAATCTATTGTATGTCCTCCATCCATGTGAACGTTCATGGTCGTATTAATAGAACAGAAAATGGTACCTGGAAAAGGTCATGATTCCATACCATGTTCTGCAGGGATGAAAAGAATAGTAATAATAGATGTATTGATTTACTGTAAGGTGTAATTAATAGCCTTATAATATCTAATATGATGGTAGTGCCATCAAGGAAATTTGTAGTCTCAAATGTACAGACAATGTAATTTGAGGAGTCTTATATCACAACATCTAGTCTGAATTGGCTTTACATAATATTTTGCTGGGCAACTTAGTTCTTTCTCTAAATGTTTGTATATGGGAATATGTACGAGTATCTAAAACTATCAGAAATTATAACCAGAAATGTGATTAGAGCAAAATATTTATGAACAAAGGCTTACAAACATAGTAGTAGCTGAGAAAAAAAAGGACATTTTTAATGCAGTTTTTAAATTACTTGTATTTGTCTTATCTCTAGGAAGACATGTTCTTGATAATTTACCTTGCTACTTATTCATACAGTGTCTCCAGATGGTGCACTTGCATCTTCAAATAACCTGAATGACAAGGGCGAGATGGTTCATTGAAAAAGGACCATGAATAGTCTGGACATTAGACAAGATACATTTAAATCAATCCACGGTGCTTTTGAAATCCATGGCATACAGCTTAGTTACAATAATGCTCCAGAACTATGATTTTCAAGAGTAACTGAACCATAATCCTAACTAACACAAATATGAGCAGACTTGCTATTATAGCTTACTTCCTGGCTAAGGTGCCTCAAAGTAATTTATTCATTGGCCACAATGTGACAACGACAAAACTTCCATCAATATCTAATTTCAATTTCCATGCAACCATTTGGAACATGTTATACATGCAATCTCCTGTATCCCTTTTTTGCTTCTGTGCTGGTCATGTATGTCCAATACCAGATGAAAGAGACACAATTCTGAAAGCCACTAGCTTGTTTCCTAACATACCGTGTCTCCTAGCATATCCAAAATATATACAAAGTACAGTTACATTAAACTAATTTTTCTAATATATTATATTGTGTAGTTATCCTCAAAAAGACTAAGTGTATTTTTCATCAACCATCTGGGGTTTCATAAGCCATGCTGGAAACCAGCTGATAATGGCTAATTGTTAACTAGACAATCACAGATGCTAACTGTAATATCCAACACAGTTTTTCGGACTATCTTTTATGTACTTATATACATACATTGTGGAATTTTGGTATAGGTTTATCTGTCTTTCTGTCTGTCATCACACTATCTCTAGAAATATGCCAACTTTGTAAAGGCTGATTAGCTTAGTGCACTGTGTGTAATGAATCAATGAATGTGTAAAATGACAGTTGATGTTCCATTACAGAACTACTATGAACATAACAAAACTAATGATCAATAACAGAAGGAAGTATTCTTCCATTGCTTGACTATTCTTCTATTTAACTAAGTATCATACTTACAACATTTGAGGGTGATTTTTTTTTGCCTTTCCCCCCACTTTTTTTGGCTGCAGTAGATAATTTCCACAAACCTTTGCCAATGTACATGCCTCACTGCAAATACTCAATTAGCCTCGGAGTATTGAAATGCAACACACTGAAGCAGATTTTTTCCCTCCAAATATTGACAAAAGGAATTCGGTGCCTATTTTTATTTAATCTCAAGCATAAACACACCACTGAGTTACAATCCATTGCCATATTGTTCTGGTACTAAAACACATTTTCGAGTCCAAAATCTGAATGACAACTGGAAGCCCTCCGGGTTTCCAGGGCCTTCTATTTGTAGAAATTTGCTTGCCTAAAATAATGAATAATGAACCCATTACCTCCCTGACTGTGGCCTGCAGTGTACAAAGAGATATTAGGAGCAATTTGTACTCAACATGCAGGTCTGTTCCATCTAAAATGTTATCAATGAGCTTGTCAAGCCAAGGCCTAACCTTCTTTGTTATTTTCATCTGTTCTCCCTCTTGGATCTCTCTGCTTGTGCCTGTAACCTCTGAAGACTAGCAACAGGATGTCTTACACCTGTTTTGTCTAATGCTGGGACTTGGAGTCCTGCACGATATTCTGTAGGCATTGGCTGGCTTGCTGCTTTGCTCAACATATATGTCAGAATGTCAGATGATCGTTGTTGCATCTGCAGCTGTTGCATAAGAACAGTGCCAGGGGCACAACTTTCCTGCGGTGAGCTTTAATTTGCTCTACTCTCCCAGAAGAATTCCCTCACTTCACCTTGCTGAGGCTGTGACAGCTGTATAGGAATGGAGCCCATGTACAGTTGAAGTCAATTGTACCATGAAAGAAAGTCAGACTAAAACCCAGGCTAAAACAAAGCCACCATAAATAAAGGTCAGTTTCCATACATAGCGATATGATGAGGGAACAGATTCTTATCCACTCCCCCTACATAAACTGATTCGAAATTGAGGTAGAAAATGATAAAGGATTCATATCTTCAAGTAGGTCAATTGCTGATTCATTTGGAAACTATGCCAGAAGAGTTTCTTGAAGTCTAAATAAGATATAACCTGTCAAAATATTCATGGGGGACATAAGTAAGTTTTATGACTGGTTTCAGAATTAGGTTGACAATCAAAACAGATGTAGAGTGTGATGGCAACTGGACTGCCAAAGGCAAAACAATAGCACAACATTCTCTTGTCATCTTTCACATAGAAGGGTGCTTGTAACTCGTGAATAGCAGTAGACAATAAGCAGAACTAGTCATGTTAGATTTATTAGCATAGAACATACATGTGTGATTTCTATTTTTCAACTGAAATGAACGAGAATCTTCACAAAAGATCTTTCTGAGTATTTTCATATTTCTGGTTCAAGCATCAGATTTTCAAATTCTGGAAAGGTATGAGGTAATAATTATTTTCTCCAATGGAAAACAATCCTGGAACGAAATTTTAGAAGGACAGCTTAACTGCATACATTACTTAATGGTGTTTCCCCCTTCACTTCAAAGATAATCCTTCGCAAAGGGACATGAGAGATAAATTATTTTCTTATTGTTTTTTTATCCTGCTAGATTCAAATTGGCTCCTGGCACTTCACAGCATCAACCAGTGTTTCTTGGTAGGAACTTTAAGATATCTGAACTTCAAATCTCAGAATTCCCCAGCCAACATTAGGAAGCCCAGCTGTAGTCATGGGCTAACTGATGAAGTCTGGGAGTTAAGGTCCACACATCTGAAAATTGCCAAAGTTAAGAAGTGTTGCATACTAAGCATAGGCTTCATTCAGGTCTGCCAAACCAGCGTGAAAATACTCAAACCTCATTGGCCGACCCATCTGACAGGTCCCTATAAAAGGGCAAGAAGTCAGAGGAGCCAGCTGCTGGGTTGCACTGATCCACTAATAAAGAGCTGTTGTTACTGTTAGAGCTGTGTCCTGTCTCTTTCATCGCCCGATCCAACATTGACAACGAACGAAGGTAGGATTGGAAGAGAAATCAGACAAAAAGAGCTTTAGGCGTGATTGCAGTCCCAAAGGGGGAGGGGACCATCAGGGAATCATCACCAGGCTATGTGAACAGAACCTGCATCGGCCATCGAGATGACCGCCGACACCCGGCCAACTCAGTTCAACCCAGCCATAGACAATTGGGACTCGTACATGATCAGATTCGAGTGCTTCATGGAGGCCAATGACTTCCTTGGAATATTGGATAATAGAAAATGAGTGCTGTTTCTTAGTTATTGTGGGTCTGAAGTGTTCAATATGGCCAAGGCACTTGTCGTGCCAGCAGTGGTACAAACGGTGTCCTGGGCCACACTTCAGAACATGCTGCAAGCACACTATGCTCCAGTACAATCTAAGTTCATGAGGCGGCACGAATTACACAGCAGAGTACAGGAGGAAGGTGAAACTGTAAACCACAACGTGGTGGCATTAAGAAAGGCTGCAGCCTACTGTGAATTTTGAGAACTGGAGGACGTGCTGTTGGAACAACTCATCAGGACATTAGCTTGCAAAGGCAGTTATTAGTGAAGCCAAATCTCACTCTGCAGACTGCACTAGATGAGGCCAGAGCAACAGAGTCCTCGCAAAAATTGGCAGCAGCCCTACAAAAGGTGGGAAACACGCCGACTTTGCATCAAACCGCCACAGTCTACCAAGAGAGCATCGAAATGATCAAGTCATCCTGAGATGTGAATGACATCTGCCGACTCCAATCTGAGAAAAAGAAAGTATACCCTGACGCGGAAGGAAGGCAGCAGCTGTGTGCGGGGTGTGGGGGCAAACACCCCTGGGCAGCGTGCAGATACAAAGACACAATCTGCCAGAGATGTGACCACAAGGGGCACCTGGCAAGAGTCTGCCGTGCTAGCCAGCCTGCCATATTCCGTGCACCACAGCCACCCACTGCAACTGTCGCAGCAGAGAGACAGAAACTGACATCCTGGAAGCCTAGGCGCGGAGAGGAAAAGGACATGTACCAGACCAACATCAGGTAAACAAGCTCCACAAAGGCTAAGAAGATACACATAAACATCCAGATAGAAGGATTGCAATGTGACATGGAAATTGACACAGGGTCATCCCTGACGATTGTGTCCTAGGAGATGATCAGAAAGGCTGTGCCCGGAATCAAGAAGAGAGACCTAAGTCCCCACGGGGTGCAACTTAAAGACTACCAAGAAAACCGCATCCCTGTCATAGGAAGCGGAACATTTAACGTCAAGTTTAGGGAGTTCTCTGGATCCCTAAAGATAACTGTGGTCGGTGGTGCATTACCAGGTCCAACCACTCAGGCCAATGCCCAGGAACCAACTGAGCTGCGCAGGTCAACTAGAACTCGACAACACCCCACCTACCTACGTGACTACATTTGTAAATAGTGGAACGATTGGACAATGTTTTATCTGGGAGGGGAGGGGTGTTGCATACTAAATAGAAGTGAGCATAGGCTTCAGTCAGGTCTGCCAAACCGGTGGGAAAATATTCAAACCTCATTGGCCGACCTGTCTGACAGCTCCCTATAAAAGGGCAAGCAGTCAGAGGAGCCGGCTGCTGGGTTGCACCAATCTACTAATAAAGAGCTATTGTTACTGTTAGAGCTGTGTCCTGTCTCTTCCATCACCCGATCCAACAAGAAGCACTGACATAAACGCCTAAAATCTGAGTAAAAACACAATAGAACAATATAAAACAATAAGATAATATTTAGAAGCTTAGGCAGATGCATCTCTAATTCACTGAACTATATGAAGGAAGAAGAAATACAGCACAATTATATTTGCAAGATTCTGTTCTTATAGCCAATCTCAGTAAAATAATTTTAGTCTTCCAGTAGAGTAGATTCCTGGTCTTACTAATCTATTGCAGCTGATAGTTTGCGTTGAATGAATTCAATGGACTGCCTTTGCAGTGAAGGTGATCCTCTGTGTACTTCAGGACCGAGCTATCAGTAGTTTGAACTGTACCTAGTAACTTATTAGTAACAAACACATTGGCCATAAGCTAGGAGTTACCCAACAATAGCAGCCTTGATTTGCTAATATATTGTATACATTTTATATCAATTTCAATTTCTGACTGGTCTTCAGAGGCAGCCCCACGTAGAACGCATTGCTCCAATAGACAAATCAGCAGAAGCTGAGTGAAAGACCCTCAGCCACAATCTCTGCCTGCCTATCAAGATGCTCTATGAGTCCAGGAAGAGGCCAAGTTCCTCAGGTTTTGAAGTCAAGATGATAGTGGAGCCTGATACGTGCATTTCCTTTTTATACTATTATAGAAATGTTAAATGAGCTTCAACTATATTTTGGTTTTGTTTCAATTTTATTGTTTTACGCTGTGCTTATTTGTATTTCTATTACTGACAAAGGATATTTAAGATGGACAGCCATATAAATTTGCTTCATAAATAATAAAATAAAATAATACATAAAATAAAATAACAAGTAATAAAATAAAATAATAAATGAAATAATAAATGAAATGAAATAAAATAAAGACACACATATGTTCTTTTAGGTGGACTGTTATCCCTTCAAGATGTATCACCAAAGATAAAAGAGATCCCTTCTACACAAATAGCAACTCTGCCTTGCCTCATTTCCATTTCAACCTGTTTTGTTGCATCCATATCCCAATAGCCCCCAGACACTGGTTAATGACTTTCACTGTATCTCCAGTTCTGCCAGAAGTGGAGTATACTTGAGTACGGTCAGCATACTGGTGATATCTAACCCTGAACTGATTGATGAACTCTCCAGTGGGGTCCTTGGTGAACTAGGATATTTTCTTGCAGACATTTCATTACCAAGCTATCACAAGCTATCACTGTGAGACTACTAACACTGATGATGTTACCAAATTTGTAATGAAATGTCTTCAAGAAAACCAATTTCAGAGAACACCAAGAACCACAAAGTTCAACTCTGAGCTACAAATATTCTCTTCTATCAGAACCCTCTAATGTAGTATCATAAAGTGGTTAGACTGGAGCAGGGGTGAAATCCAGCAGGTTCTGACAGGTTCTAGAGAACTGGTAGTGGAAATTTTGAGTAGTTCTGGGAACCGGTAGTGGAAATTTTGAGTAGTTTGGAGAACCGGCAAATGCCACCTTTAGCTGGCCCCAGAGTGGGGTGGGAATGGAGATTTTGCAATATCCTTCCCCTGCCATGCCAACCAAGCCACACCATGCCCACCACGTCATGCCCACAGAACTGGTAGTAAAAAAAAATGGATTTCATCACTGGACTGGAGGGATGATAGAATTGATACCTGTGGGATCCTTCAAGCTAAGACCCACATGGCTGACGTCTCCTTTCCCTACCATTGACTAATACTGATTACTCAGAGGTGACACAGTGCCACAAACTTTATAATTAATCCAAGAAGTCGTCATGATTGATGGTATCAAGCACCACACAGAACTCTAAAAAGTCCAGGAGGGCTGAACTTCCTGTATCCAAGTCTTTCTTTCTTTAGCTCTGAATGAGATGACACTTCCTTATACAAAATAGATGGCAATTTGGGGGTCATTTTGGACTGTAATGAAAAAAAAGGGTTTTAATCTTGAAGGACAGAAGAAAGAGTTACTACCAAGGTAACGAGCAGATAAATGAAACCTAAGCAAAGGCTATAAAAGTATTTTGCCAACACATCTGACAGTTTCAATTGTCATGGAGGTAAAAAAGGGAAGAAAGGCAGCATGTTCAGACTTTCAAGATAATGTGATAAAAGATCTGAACAGTGACTGATTCAGTCTGATTCACTGGATATGACTGACATGGACTCATGGCCGCTGTTCAAAGAGCAGTTGACAGCTGTATCCAGGAAAGTCTTTACATAGGTTCATCTTGTGTGCCAAATGAATGGTGCAGTGACCTAGAGGTGGAGCTCTCGCCTCACAATCAGGAGGCTGTGAGTTCGATCCTAGGTAGTGGCAGATATTTCTCTCTCTGGGCACAATGAGTAAATATCAGATGTGAACCCTGCATTGGCGACAGGAAGGGCATCCGGCTAGTAAACATTCCATTCAGTTGCCCTGACTCCACCCCAATGCAAGGGATTACGGGGTCATTAAAAGAAAAAAAAATCTTGTGTACCAAATGTGCCAATTCCTGGATTAGGAAACTCTACTCATTCATGCCTTAGTCACTTCCTGTTTATAATGGACTCTATACTGGACTTCTCTTGAAGAGTGTGCAGAAGCTGCCACTTCTCCAGAATGCAGCAGCATGGGCAGTTTTGAATGTTTTGCAATGCTAACAATCTAACAATGCTAACATCTAACAATGCTTCTATGTGAGCTGCATTGTCTTCTAGTGAACTTCTGAGTACTGCTTATCACTCATAAAGTTGTACACAGCACAGGGACAGGTTGCGTGTGGGATTGTCTGTTTCCATTTTTTTTCTGCTTGAACCTACACAAACTGACAGGATGGGCATTCTCTAGATCCTTTCTATCAAGCAGTGTCATTTGTGGGGCCCAAGAATCATGTCTTCTCTGTCACAGCATTTGCCCTGTGGAACAACATTCCCCTGGAGAGCTAGATGGCCCTGACCTTGTTGCATTAAAAATCTGGTTGTTCCCTTAGGCATTTGAATCAGGATATTAAGCAAGTCCTGCTAGTTGGTTTGCTTGGCTGTGGTCTTGTTACTGATAATAAATATCATTTTTATTAAAGATTTTCTGTTGCTTATTTTTTATTAATTGAATTGGCAAGTCTTCTTGGTTTTAATCTATTAATTGCCTAGAATCAGTGAGATTCTTCTACTGTGAGATGGTTAACCACATACATTACTTAAATACATATATATGCATATATGCATAAAAATAAAATGATGAACATTTCAATCTTTTTTTCCAGGGCATCTATTGAATTAGTTTGCAACTTAGATGAATTAAATGAGAGCTATCTGTTGTTACCATAGTCAGATAACTCTACATTTATATTTTATACCTAAAGTGTGAAAATATACAGTGCATTCGGAAAGTATTCAGATCTCCTTCACGTTTGTCAATTTTGTTATGCTGCAGCCTGATTCCACAGTTGTTGAAATTCATTTTTTTCCTCATTAATCTACACTTAGTACCCCATAATGACAAAGTGAGAACTGCTAGAATTTAAGAAATGTCTCTAAATTTATTTAAAAAAATAAAAAATTGAAATATCACATTGATGTAAGTATTGACCCTTCACTCAGTACTTGGTTGAGCATCTTTGGCAGCAATTACAGCCTTGAGTCTTTTGGGGTATGACGCGACAAGCTTTGCACACCTAGGTTGGGAGATTTCCTGCAATTCTTCCTTGCAAATCCTCTCAAGCTCAGTCAGGATGGATGGTGACCGTCAGTGGATAGCCATTTTCAGGTCCGTCCGGAGATGTTCAATGAGGTTCAAATCAGGGCTCTGGCTGGGCCACTCTGGGACATTCACAGAGTTGTCCCTAAGCCACTCCTTGTTGTCTTGGCTGTGTGCTTAGAATCATTGTCATGTTGGAAAATGAACCTTTGGCCCAGTCTGAAGTCATGAACACCTTGTAACAGGTTTTCATTGAGAATTTCCCTGTACTTTGCTCCATTCGGCTTTTCTTCAACCCTGTCCAGTCTCCCAGTTCCTGCTGCTAAAAACACACCTGCAGAGCATGATGCTGCCACCACCACTATGCTTCACTGTTGGGATAATGTTGGGTAGGTGATGAGTGGTGCCTGGTTTCCTCCAGACATAATGTTTAGAATGGAGGCCAAACAATTCAATATTGGTTTCAACAGACCAGATAATCTTGTTCCTCACAGTCTAAGAGTCCTTCAAGTGCTTTTTGGCAAACTCCAAACATCTCCACATAGGATCTCTGGAGCTCAGTTAGAGTGACCATAGGTTTCTTGGTCACATCTCTTGCTAAGGCTCTTCTCCCCGATTGCTCAGTTTGACTGGGTGACCAGCTCTTGAAAGACATTGTGCCAAATGACTTCAATTTGTGAATTATGGAGGCCACTGTGTTCTTAAGAACCTTCAATGCAGCAGAACTTTTATTATAGCCTTGTCCAGATCTGTGCCTTGCAATAATCCTGTCTTTGAGCTTGCAGGCAGTTCCTCTGACCTCATTGTTTTTGCTCTGCCACAGTATGCATTGTTAGCTGGGAGGCCTTCTATAGGGGTGTGTGCCTTTCCAAATCATGACCAATCAATTTAATTTACCACAGGTTGACTCCAAGGTGTAGAAACATGTCAGCAATGATCAAGAGAAATGGGAGGCACCTGAGGTAAATTTCAAATGTTGTTGCAAAGGGTCTGAACACTTATGCCAATGTGATATTTCAGTTTTTTCTTGATAAATTTATAGACATTTCAAAACTTTTGTTTTCACTCTGTCATTATTGGGTACTGAGTGTAGATTAATGAGAAAAAAAGGAATTTCAACAACTGTAGAATCAGGCTGCAACAGAACAAAATTGACAGGAGGTCTGAATACTTTTTGAATGCACTGTATAAATATAAATTCAAGAGCGGCTTAAATAAGCCCGCAACTTTTTTTGAAAACTATATGCAAAGCTAATACTATCAATAATAATTCATGGAAAATGGGGGCTGGGCCTAAGATCCTTTAAAACAATGTCCAGTTCAAGATTCTGAATAATTATAACAGGGGTATAAAATTCCCATCCCATAGGTTGGATGTGTCATGCACTGGCCACACCCATGCCCAGTTTAGCAAATGGAAAAAAAGTTACTATACGTCACATGAGTTTGAACAAGCTCATCTTCTGTAGCAATATCTGAGACTTTATGTTATCCAGATGCAGTTAGAGTGGAATTCCTATCCTTTTGAGCAATCTCTAACTAATGATTGTGGAGTCTAATAACAGCTTTGGGTTCAGGTGTTTACCTTACTTGTGTTAAATAAAATGATATCTTATTATATTTCCAGATTGAGAAGTCACACTATACCCTAGGAGAGTATAAGAATGTCATAGCCGATGTCCCCATTAGTGAAGGTACAACCGTATTTCCTGTGAAACTTGATGGGTGCATTGTTTCTTACTAGGTTCTGCATTGTTACATTCAAATAGAAATCTTTAATCTAAAGTTCTAAACTATATCTAAAAGTCCTAGGATACAAGTTTTCAAGTTTAAAAGCAATCTAACATGTCAAATAGCATACTTTTTAAAAGGAGGTACTTCATCTGCAGGATATTATTTACTCTGTTCTCTGGAGTTGGGATACACCAAGAATAAAGTATGACTATATCACTGGAAATGCTACTACAGAGTCTTCTATGTTTGCCCCAAGAACAGCTAAATTGCTCCCTAGGAGGAAGTAAAAGGCTTCTAATGGTATTTAATTTTTAGCTATATTTTGACGTGAACATTATGGAAGAAAGCAAAAGTCTTGCTGATAATTTGTTTTGCCGGCATATTACATTCTGAAACGTTGCACATAGATTTGTGCATCATGTAAAAGATGCACACTGTAATATAGTTCCTCTTAGATGACAGAGCTCATACAGTGAAAGCCATTGCTCTAAATCCCCAATGATACAGGGCAAAATGAGCAACTTTAATGCTTTCTAACTGCAATTCACATAAGTGCATTTTGGGATTGTGTTTTTTTTTAAACTCTGTCTTAAAAAACAGTTAATAGAAATGCCAGAATGATTCTTATTTTATCCCTATCCCTTTCCATCAAATCTACAGACAGTTAGGAATTTTGTCCATCAAGGAGGATGGAATATCTGAGATTTACTTTTTTTAAAAAAAATAATTTGGACATGACTTTTATTTGAAGGGATATTTTTATTGAAAGGGTGCAGATTCCTCAGTGAATAGATGTATGAATGCTGCTTGCTTTTGGTGCTTATATGTGCCACTTCTAATAATTGTCACTATTGACCTACATGAGAAAACCTTGACATGTTTATGGACGACACCATAAGGCTAAAGTGCATGTTGTTTCTCTTTGAAATGGGAGACTCTGTAGAGTACTGTTATTTACTAGGCATCTTGGCTTCTCACTTGTGAATACTTAGGACCAATAAATAAATGAGTAAAAACGCAATGACATTAAAAAAAGTACACATGCACACATTCCCAAATGTGTACAATGTGGCCTTTCTGAAGGAATATCAAGTCAGTTGCCTCTGCCATTGTCCTTCAGTAGGGATTGACACTAGAGAAAGAAATTCCCATTACAAGAAGGATTTCCATTAGGTTCTTTTGTTCATCAAATGGCATTTAGCTCTGCCTAGTAGTCCCATTTACCCTGCCTTGTAACAGCTCAGCTGAAAGGGATTGTTAATGATGGACTGCTGAATGCAAGAAATGACAGGGAGTCCATATGCTTACTATCACAATAGGAAATGCTGATTCTAGGAATCTGCTTGGTGCAAGGGAAACATGGTTAGTAGAAACGGCCTTTCAAGCCCTCCGATTAGGAAATTAATTGGGGAAAATTCTATCTATAACATCTTGCTTTGTACTTCAGACAAGCAGCCATGGATTAAACCAGGTCTCTTGCTATTTCTTGTTGCTTTCATCTTTTCTTTTTGGACCATCACCCAGTTGGAAGTCAGAGAGTACCCTAAGAATAGCCATGGCTGTTAAGACTCTGCATTGTTTTTGCACATTACTATCATTTTTCTCAAGTCTGGACATTTTGTATAGAAGTTTTTTTTTTCAAGTCAAGAGTAACTGTCATAAGTGCCCTACTTAACCAAAGATGTGCCAGGCTGTAGCCAATAGATAAAAAAGCTAGTGGTTGGTAGTTTAGGACTAGTTGTTAAAGGATTCTCTGCTTTTGATATTATCTAAGTCTAAGTTGTTTTCAACCTTGTATTCATCAGGGAACCCTTTTAATTACGGATCATAGCCACGGACCCACAAGACCTAACTCAAGATTTAAATCATAACATTTCTTCAAGCCTTCACAGATTCCCTGTGACTATATCATGCCACCCCCCTCCCCCATGGTCCATGGACCACAGTTGAGAACTACTGCTCTAAGTTATCCACATAGCATGTTCTCACTCACCATTCACTAGAGCAAGGGTCTGCAACCTTAAATACTCAAAGAGCCATTTGAACCCGTTTCCCACAGGAAAGAAAACACTGGGAGCCACAAAATCTGGGTGGGTGTAGCCAATTCGATGTCACTCACTTCCACCAGTTACATGACCCCTCTAGCCATGCCTACCCAACCGGTCATTAGGGCAGAGAACCCGTTGTTAAAAAAACACTGGGAACCACAAAATCCTTTTGACATCTCTCTCTCTCTACTCCCTTCCTCACTTCCTCTCCCCCCCATCTCTGTCTCTCTCTGTCTCTCTCTATATATATATCTCCCTGCCCTGACCACTTCTCCATCCCCCACCGTCGCCCTTACCTTCTCAGGCCAGGGGAGGAGTGACTGGGAGGGGAGGATGAGGGGTGAGGCCAGCCAGTGGTGGGATCACCTGACATGGAACCACAACAGAGGGCCCAAAGAGCCGCATGCGGCTCCGGAGCCGCAGGTTGCTGACCTCTGCACTAGAGGGTATCATGGGCTAACAGTAATGAGTTTGAATCAAATATCACCTAGAATGATGATACATTAAAATCTGCAGTTGTAGAATGGGAAACATTATCACCACAATTGCAAAATGTGCCGTCTATAATACGAATTTAACATGTAGTATTCTTGTATATGTGCAAAGTATTGTATTATACTTTTCATGAAGACTGAAAAACATTACCCCTATATTATTTTCTAGGAATTTTCATACAATTTAGTGCAATACATTGTTTTAAACATTCTTTCAGAGGAGAAGAGAATTTTGGTGATATTGTCATGGATGAAGACCAGTAATTATTTAGTTAAATGAATAAGTCCTGTCTTTCTCAGCATTACCTGGCAGCAGTCAGTTCTTTGCAGCATGCAATTTTTCTTGCTTCTCGTGCATTTGTTACATCCTGAGAGAAGATAGGAGGGAACTCTTCCCATTTTTTTTCCAGTCCAGGAAGTTTGAGTATCCATGGAGCAATTGAAAGAGAAAGAAAGAAAGAAAACTTATCAAATAAAATTTCCTCCTCAACCACATTTAACATTTTTAACAGTTAACTTAAAAATACCCTCAAGAGAAATTTGAAAGAATCTCTCAAGCACCCTGAAAAGATGATGGGTAAAAAGAAGCTTGTTCCAGAGAGAAGGATGTTTAACAAATAACAAATATCTGTGCAATATTAATGTGATCAGAGACATTTGGATTCTATAATCAAACAATTGTTCTTTACAGATCAGAAAAATTCAAGCTACCATCAGGGAATTTCAGCAAAGAAGTATTATCATATTTGCATTTATAGTTCCTGATAGTCTTTTAAACTTTGCTGAACTAAAACTCCCAGCATTTTTCAATACTGGCCATGCAAATTTGGAGTTACCGACAAACAATGTCTCAAAGATTTTAGATATTCCATGAGTTTCCTTTAGTGAAATATCTTGAAATTTTTCCTTTAAGATTTTTGTCTACTAGTAACTTTTTCTTATTAATTTTTTTGCAATTACTGTATTATATTTTGGGCTGAACATTTCAAAATGTCTTTCCATTTTGACTACAGAGTGATAGATTACATTTCTGTATGCTTGCTGTTCTATTCTTAGGTCAAAGTATTTAACACTGCTCTACTTCTGATACGGTTTTCTTTTAGATCTTTAAATCACTGCTTTTTGCCACCTTACACATACGTAGCTTTCACAGAAATAAAACAAATAAAAACACAGTAAATTCCCACAACGTTGAACTTTAACATGAAAACAGATTTTCTCGTAAAATATATTCTTCTTGGGAATAAAACACTCATTGAAATTGACCAGCACCTTGACAAAATCATCTTTATGATTTTTGTCTATAAAAGCAAAGTTCTGTAGAAGTAGTCAGCTTTATTTTCCATAACAAAGATAAGAAGCAAAGTTCTATAGATGTGGATTATCCCATAACAATGATAACAAATGTAACTTATACTTTCCCAGTCTCATTTATGGGGCTTTATTGAAATGCATAAATGAATAAGTCTTCTTTCTAATTTGAGCTTTCAGAGAATAGGCTGAAATTTTCTGGAGTTAGATATTGAGCCATGGAAAGTGTTTGATATATTGTGGCATAGCCATCAACCGTGATGTCAAAATATTTCGGGGAAAAAATAAAAATGTTTGCTAGATCCTTTATTGCAAAATACAGCCTAGATGACCAGCATAACTGAACTTTCTCAGTTTGGTGACAGTGTCATTTGTGGTTGGAACAGCAATATAATAATTAACCTTCCATTACACAGATACAAATCATGAAATACTTTCACAAATACTGTAGTTAGTTCTCAGGTGGGGCAACTGAGCACTACATTGACTGTTCCATGAGTGTATTTTGTGAAGCTAGATTTAATAAGATTTGCAATCATCTACTTGATATCCAATTTAGGTACAGAATAGATGGTACCTGACTCAATAGTAATAATTGTGAGAGGGATCTTGGAGTTCTAATGGACAATCATTTAAATATGACTCAGCAGTGAGCTGCAGCTGCTGAAAAAGTCAATGAGGTCCTAGGCTGCATTAACAGAGGGATAGAATCAAGATCATGAGAAGTGATACTACCACTTTATAATGCCTTGGTAAGACCACACTTGGAATATTGCATCTAGATTTGGTCACCACAATATAAAAAAGGTGTTGAGACTCTAGAAAGAGTGTAGAGAAGAGCAACAAAGGTGATTAAGGGACTAGAGGTTAAAGCATATGAAGAATGGTTGCAGGAATTAGGTATGCCTAGTTTAATGAAAAGGACTAGGGATGACATGATGCCAATGTTCCAATATCTAAAGGGATGCCACAAAGAAGAGGGGATCAACTTATTCTCCAAAGCATCTGAAGGCAGCTGACAAGAAGCAATGGATGAAAATGAATCAAGGAGAAAACCAACCTAGAACTAAGGAGAAATTTCCTGACAATTAGAACAATCAACCAATGGAATGATTTGTCTTCAGAAGTTGTGGGTGCTGCAACACTGGAGGTTTTAAAGGAGACATTGGACAACCATTTGTCTGAAATGGTACAGAGTTTCCTACTTGAGCTGGGGATTGGATCAGAAGACCTTCAAGGTGCCTTCCAAACCTGTTACATTCATGAACCAAGATAAAAGGAAGCTACATTTTCCATCTATGCTGGCCATCTATGCTGGCCTTTCTTGGAATTATTTTTGTTAGAAAGATGAGTTATAAATTAAAATATTAATCAATAAATTAATATATATATATATATATATATATATATATATATATATATATATATTCAGGCACATCTCAGCTTTCTCATACAACAGCTCTGAGGCCAACTTTGAAAGCTACCTGTTCTATTTTATGACAAGTTTGAACTCTTTTAATTGATGATTTACAAACTGTGACTTAGAGACACAAACATTAATAGATCTCATCTAGGTTGAGAACTCAGGTTCAAATCTTCATGAGTTTTTAAGCTTGTCAAAATGTGTAGAAAGATAATTGTCCTTCTACAGCTGCCTTTCCAACGTCTAATTTGTATGCCTAAGACATTCTTGTTAGAGCAGTTAATGCACCCATTTAGAAACATAAATTATCTATAATACTAAAGGAAATACATGGTAAAGTGTTATTATTATATGCATAATGCCTATGCCCTTGAGACTGGTAGTACCTGAGAAAACAGTAGTTTACCATAATGTATAGCAAAACTCTTGATTATATCAAAGTATGTTCTGTTACTGCCATCATTCTATGAGTTCCAAATATTTTGATAAATATGTATGTAAAGAAAAATATGTATCTGAATTTACCTGGTCTTTTCATTAATATTTAGTTTTGTGATCTTATGAGAAGGTGCCAAATTGTTGTCTATTAAATGATATTATGAAACACTGAAGCTTGGGTTTTTATCATCTTTTATTGACAAACATGGCTCTCAATACTTCAACAACTTAATTAGTGACACAAGAAGACTGCATAATACTAAATATTAAGGCCATTTCCTTTCCATCTCTTTAAATATACATGGCAGCTCTATAAATCTACTATGAGAGATAGTCAAAATTTAACTGTTCTTCACTTTATTACAAGGAGATTGCAGCTGAGATAAACACAAGCATTATCTTCTAATCCATTAAGAATGTTTCATGCAATAAGAAACACAAATTGTAAAAATGACAGTTATAATAAACAGATCATCCTCTGAGACATTTATCCTCCTTGTCAAAACAATTCAGAAACAAACATGATAGAATGGCCCGGCACAATCTGTGTCCCAAATATCTAAGATGTGTCTAAAGATCCAAGCAGTTATCCTGGATTTTAAGGAGGTGGATCTAGAATAAATTGTTCTCTTTTTGGTTTTCTTTATAGAAGATTGTACCAGCCCAACCTTTACGTAAAATAGAAATCATTGTACAGGTTTTAGATTTTAAGGATAACATCTACATCCAAAATAAAATTGTGTGTGTGTGTTTTTTAAAAGAACACATAGGCATCAACTTTATAAAAATGTACAGACCAAAATGTGCTTTGTAGGAAAAATGTGCATTAAAATGTATACAAATTTTGAGAGTCTTTTAAAAATATTAATATAAGGACAGAAATATTCTGTCCCCTGTAAAAAACATACCAAACAGAGTTTATAAGTACAGTTTTTGTGTTTGTCTAATTATCTTTCAGAATATAATTATAATTGGGCCTGGTGGCTCAGCAGACTAAAAGCATTGTGATTAACACCAGCTGTCTGCAATTACTGCAAGTTCGAATCTCATCAGGCTCAAGGTTGACTCAGCCTTCCATGCTTTCTAAGGTAGGTAAAATGAGGACCCAGTTTGTGGGGACAATAAGCTGACTTTGTATACAAAAGTATACAAAAGTATGAAGGCTATTGCTTAACGCATTGTAAGCCGCCATGAGTCTCCGGAGAAGGACGGCATATAAATCAAATTTTAAAAAAAATATATAATTGGAGACACATATATGTGGCATGAGTGTATAAAATACTTCAGCAAAACAAAAATTGTTTCAAATAATGCCATAAAGTTGACAGTTCCAGTTGAGGCATCCCAAAAAACTATAGGCATATTTGCATATTTAAGAATTTTTCAAGTTTTGCTATCTTCTATTATAATAGTAGATATTTCTGAGTATAAGAAAGAAAAAGCAGCCAAACCAATTCACAAGAAGTTACTATTTGCTTGAGAAAGAATACTTTTATACTTTTTTAAAAGAATACTTTTATAAAACTTAGATTCTCCTGAAGAACAGCTTCATGGATTAGTGGGGATCAGTAACTGTTATATTTTACGTTTGTGCTTTTAACCATGATTTCAGTATTGAAGTTTCATAAGTTGCAAAATCAAACTTAATTTTATTAGTGGCACAAAACAATTGATAGAATTACCAGATAACTTACTAAACATACTACTTCTGATAAGATTTATTGGGATAAATACTAGGATTGATCAGCTACATCAAGCAGTGTTGAGACTTTAGGACATTGAGGCGAGAATATTTGTGCCAACGAGAAGTACTCCAGATTCAGCCCTGTGACTGACTGCAATGTCTTTTGCCTTGAAGTTTCCAGAACCACAATTAAGCTAATATTCACTTTTCTCCTGTAACTTTTAGAACTGTGAAAAGTAGAGATGGTAGGCAAAACTTAATTAACTGCAAAATTTTATTTTTAAGAAATTATGAATCATCATTGCATTGAATATATAATGTTCAAAGAATCAGTACCATAAAATAGATTATAGCATAGAAGATTTATTCAAGTATATACACAAGAATCTGGTCAACTAAAGGTCAACACTTAATTGGTGCCAGATAAGGGTCAATGGAATTCAGGAGGGGTTGGACTTGGAAAGCTTGTGGAAATGCAATGATTCTACACTGATGATGTGCCTAACTCCGTCCCCCCAGCTCTGCCTGCACTTCTTCTACCTATACTTCTAAAAATACTGACCGCAGTGTAATGGCTTTCAAAATGCTTGCCAATATTTGCAGAATGTGTTGACATTTAACAATTATAGCTAGGGGAAAAATTATAATCAAACCCTATGTTTTGTCATTGTGATGAACTCTTCCTGAATTGTTTGAAATGTCTAAATTAAGGAACAGTTTGTAATTATTATTATTATTTTTGCTAATTTACTTGAAATCTGTAGGCTGCTGATTTCAGGATAGGTTTCATGAATATTCAACTTATAAAAAGTTAAGTGAGACAGATATAGGTTATACACAGGAAAGAACAGGATTCAGATGATGTAAAGAATATTTTTTTCTGCAGGGACATTCTGTGAGTACTTCAAAATGTACATGAACGAGAAATATATGAGCAGCTTTTCTTAGTTAAAAATTCAGTTCTATTCAAAAGTTAATTCTCTTTAAATAATGTAATGGCTTCTTATAAGCACATTGATCCTCAATAATCTAGTCCATTGCTTAGTTTAATAAGGATCTACTCTTATAAATGCATAGTATAGAAAAGTTTTACTCTTCATACCAGTAGAAATAAGTCAAAGCCTTGCCAGAAAAGAGGCAATGTACCATTCTAAAGAGATCCAGTTTGGTATAGTAGCTAAGGCATCCGACTAGAAACCATGACACTGGGAGTTATAGTCCTGCTTTACACAGAAAGCCAGCTTGATGATTTTGGGCCAGTCTGTCTCTCTCAGCCCTATGAAGAAAACAGTGGCAAACCACTTCTGAAAATTTGCCCAGAAAACTGCAGGGACTCATTCAAGCAACCCATTCAATCCAAGAATCAGACACAATTGAATGGAAGGATATTCTAAAAGAAGCCACATGTAACTGCAATCAAACCACACTATTATGCATTTTCTACATATGAATGCATCCTAGAAATAGAAATACAGCAATGTAGGGAGATCTATCAGAAAATAACGTCCAGATCTTTTAGTCTGAAGCTTAGTTAAAACTGTTGATAGATAACTGCTAAACTGTTCTCCCTTCATATGACTCTATTGTTGAACTGGATGTGGACTGAGATTTACTCATTCATTTGAAATATTTTGTCTCACTTTTCTGCTTAAAAAGCACTTGAAATGGCTTTTTGATAGCTATTCAAATAGAGCGCTGCCCTCATGAAGTAAAGCATATAGCCACCCAAGAAACAGAGAATAATTTTTCAGAAGAAAAGCATGTTCTGTTAGGTCAATTGATCTCATTTTCCTGTTGCAATTACTATATTTTGCATTGTTGATTTTGCTTTGCATCTTTCACCCTGCAGCATAATCATTTGCATGTTTACTTAGAAACGTTCAGTGGGATTTATTGTCACAGAAACATAAATAGGTTTGCAGCCTTTGTAGTTTCTTTTTTTCAAACCAAAGTAATGTGTGATTTGCATGAAAAAATATTAAGTGAACTTTATTAGGTGACATACTTACAGTTTAATTCTATTCCTCTGCATTGCAAAGTTTGAAATCTGTGCATGAACCATAGTAAATTTAAAACAAGGCCGGAGGAGTTTAATCTTAATCTTTGCTTCAGAAATAGAATATTATTCTTTAATGACAATTTATGCTTTTTAAAAAACTTTTGCCGCTCAAGATAACCTATTGAAGGGTGAGTTTATTAAAAAGATGAGAGAATGAGTGAATAGTGAATGAGTGAAGAAGATTTTTGTTTTAAGCTAAAACTCACAACACAATCTGTTAGTGATGATCCTCCTTTCCTTTTATAGCACTTTTACTTGATGGAGCAGTGTATATTTCAAATCACATCTTATTCAGATTTTCAACATTTCTGTAAACTTAGCCATAACTCTTATCTTGGGTCAAAGTGAAGAGGAAATGATAATGCAGAATAAATAGAATCAGAGGAATAAGCTTTTAATAAAGGGAAACCATGTAAAATGAGTTTTGAATCTATAATATCCAAATTCGAAGCAATGAGGGTTTTTAATAATCAAGAAATAATTGAGTTGTCCTCTCCCCAACCACTCTCTGGCTTAAACTATCTTATCATGGCAACCATGACTGTTTACATTCATTCATTCATTCATTCATTCATTCATTCATTCACTTGTATGCTATCGATCTCACCAAAGGCAATACTATCTTTTCAGTTCAATTACCATGGATGCATCACCATTCATCATTATCAAGAAACTTGGAGTTTGATACAGTGATTAAGGGAGAGGGTTAAAAAAAGGGGGGGCACTGTGAATTCTAGTCCTGCCTTGGGCAAAAAGACAGATGAGTGGCCTTGAGCCAATCACTCTCTCTCAGCCCTAAGAAGGAGTCAACACTGACTTAGAAGCATTAAAAATGAGTTTAAAATTGCTGTGAATTATGTGATTCAATTAAATAGTACTTTACATTATGAGATTACATTGGAGTTCATCCATTCACACAATTATTTCACATACATTAATTTTTCTTTATAAATTTGCTAAATAAATTTGATATGCTTTTTTTTACAAGAGATTTGGGAATGTGAAACTTTAAGTGGTAATGTTATATACTTCCTTTCAGTATAGGCTGTGCATGGTCTGGAGACTACTCAAGTCCAATGTGGCTTTGGTATCTTACGTTCTGTCAAATTATGCCAAAACATTTCTCTATCTGTTAGGTATGGTACCTTGGCTATGTTGGACTTAGTATGTCAATATTTACTATTAATAAATCCTTAGTTAATGCCTTATAGATCTGGAAACAAAATTCAGTGATAGCTGGAATATGTTTTAAGACTTTTTCTTGGATTTCTTGCTAAGACATCCATTATTTTAAACCGACTTATTTAAGGAGACTGTAAAGGGCAACTAAATTTATGGGGTAGTAGAGGTGCTAGCACCACTGATTATTACTATCCCAAAGTCTATTTAACAGGATTATTAAATTTAAGATTGATTTTTCATCCTGATAGTGATCCACTCATTCCACAGATCCACAGATTCACTCAGAGTGAAACTGGATTATAATTCTTCAATCTGCAGATCATATCAAATTTCATGGATGAAATTATTTCAGATAGGAATTCCCAAGTAGGATGAGCTTTGGGTGCTTCTGCCCAGTTTTTTTAATTACCCTATAATCTCTCAACCATCTGTTTAAGATGCAAGGAATGTGTGGGAATCACTATGCAATTTACAATAAATGATTCAGTATTATCAGGTTCCCATAACAGATACTGTAAATAAGCAGTCAAGCAGATCCTTCTCTGGGAAGGATGGCTAATCTTATCAAAGGCACAGGTACAGAATTTTTGGAGTCTGTATTGTAATGCCAATACCTGGTTATTTGAATTAGGCAATGATTATTTACCTGATTCATCTCCTGTGTCAATTTCTGAGGTATTTAAACTCATAACACAGAATAACAAAGCTGGAGGTTGAAGAAAGATCTTGATCACAGTTGTATTTCTAAAACTCAGTTTAGATCAGTGGTGGGATTTAGCCAGTTCGCACCACTTCGGGAGAACCGGTTGTTAACTTTCTGAGCAGTTTGGCAAAGTGGTTGTTGGAAGAAATCATTAGGGAAGAGAACCGGTTGTTAAATTACTTGAATCCCACCACTGGTAAGATGCATGGAATTGTGCAGTGACTATGTTTTTTTTTTTTTTGTGTGAACCATGACATTTAAATGCCAAAAGAGTGCGATGAATAACTTTCCCAATTTTTAAGAAGAGAAGGGAGGTCCAGTTAATTTGTACTCCTTCAGCCATTTGAGCAAGTTATATAGACACTTCTATAGAAAATATTGATTGATTCTAGACAATATCCTGACAGTGCAGTAAACTGGCTTTAGAACCAGATCATTGAAATGATCCATTTTTCATCATGTTGCCAAGAAGTATTCCAGGTATTTTTTATGCTAATCTCATTGATCTGAATATATCATTTGACTGACTAGCTGGGGAAAGATTATGGGCATAATTGTTAATATGAATTGCTAATGATTTTGATTAATTATATGGTTACATAAAAACATCTTCATAATCCAATCTTCTCTGAAATGGTAGTCAAAGAAGGATGCATACTTGTTTCCCTTCTGTAAAAAAATTATATTAAATCAGTTACTCAAGCCTTTTTAAAACACAAAGTTGCGTCCTTCATTGGCTAACAAAGCTATGTCCATTTTTTGTATCCTAATAATAGTTATTTATTATTTGCTAACTAGCAGTTAATTGCAGTAGTGGAAAAATGTAGTATTATTATTTGCTGAACCCATGCAATTCTGTTTACTGAAAAGTGTACTAACTACAATCATAACTGGAAGATTAGTGACATCCATAATGAAGAAGTGAAGGATTTCCAGTCTCTCGGAATCATCTTCCAGTTCTTTCTAGCCTGAAAAAAGCCGTTCAAACTCAAAAGACCTTTTACACTATAATCCAGTGTTTCTCAACCTCAGCAACTTTAAGTCTGTGGACTTCAACTCCCAGGATTCCCCAAGCATGCCATCTTAATGTCCATACATCTCAAAGTTGCTGAGGTCGAAAAAACACTGTTCTAAACTGATTTGCTAGCTGCAGAAACAATCACTTTGTCCCTGCTTCAGTTAAATTATTTAAGGCCAAGGTGCTAAGCCTTTTACTCCATGGTGAACAGCTTTGTGTGGATAAGGATTTAACAGCTTTAGAAAGAACACAAATTAAATAAATAACCGCAATGCTGCATGTTCCCCAGTATATGCTTAATGCCCTTTGGCACCTGCAATCTGGTCTTTCTTCTGTTGAAGCTTACATAAGAATATTGTGATTAAAGTACTGACTAAAATTAAATGATTTGGTAGATTTACACCTGATCTCTGGTTGGCTATTGCTTAGATTTTGAAATGTTCAATATTTTCTCTTCTCTTGCTTTCGCTTGTATACTGTTTTTGATTTTTTGTCTATAAATACATATATGCATGCATATGTTTTCATTCATTGATTTATTCTTTTCTGTTTCCTTTTGGACTAAGGAATATTGAAGTCCCCATGGGCTATTAGAACCTCAGCCACAATTCTCAGAAAGCATTGTGATTAGGCTCATACATTCGCCTTATTGCTTTCCAAATATTGGGCATATTTGCAATCGGGCCAGAATTCCCATATAATAATTTGTTTCAAACAGTCCAGTAAATCTTGAGCTGCTTTTGAATGAGGCCAAGAAGAGTTTGACTATACCTTGCTCCAAGAATTTAATGACTGCCAGTTTTTCATGCTTCGTATACATGTTCATGTATGAAGTTACTCAGGGGATCCATGGAATGGCAATAAGAAGCTATTACTGGGAGAATCACAAATGGCATGTTAAGAGTTCAGATCTAAAATTTAACACTGAACAAGAAAAAGAAAATGATTAAAGGCTGTTGAGACTAAAGCTATGCAGGAATCCTCAGGAATGAACTGAAAATCATTTTAGGTGAGCAAGAAAGAATATCACTCAGGGGTTGGCAGAATACCAGAAGAAAAGACCAGACTGACATGGCTTGGTTTTATTAATTCATACATAATTAGGCTTTAGCTTAGATCCAAGTTAGCTTGTACCATATGGGCTAATATACAGCTGAAAGAGACCCCCTATGCAGGTTCCAGTCTGTCACATTGAAACAAACAACAATGCTCCCTTAATTGCAGTGCTGTTATTTGTGATATCATTGTTAAGGATGTATGATATAAGTACCTCCAATAGAAAGAATATACAGCTCAGGGTTGAACTGTGGAATCCTTGGTGCTCTCTCAGCGTGGTTGTTTGTTTGCAGATGTTTCATTACCCAATTAGGTAACATCATTAGTGCTAGTGAGTGTGAAATTTGCTCTCTGTTTATATACAGTAGCTTGTCCTGCCAGTATTTTGTATGTGTGTGTGTTCCCTTGATAGTTCCAAAAAGACCAGAATGCATTGTCTCCAGCAGCCTACAGTCAGATAAGCAGAGATTAATACCAGACAAACAATCAGACTAAAAGTAAATCTATAAACAAGGAACTACTAACAAGAAAGCCACATCCGCACAAACACTGGTAAGGGAAGATAGTGTATATAAACAGGAAGCAAACTCTATGCCGAGCAGTACTGATGGTGTTACCTAATTGGGTAATGAAATGTCTGCAAGCAAACAACCCAACCCAGAGAACACCAAGCATCCATTATAATTCTTTATCTTTAATATTTTATTAACATAAAATATGTTAATATTTTACTAACATAAAACTTATAGGCAGAATGAATCTTTCTATGGGGAGGGAAATGGGGTAAGGTAGGGAGAGGAGGGAGAGAGAAGGAAAGAGAGGGAGGGAGGGAGGGAGGGAGGGAGGGAGCATGCTAGCTGGGCATCCTGGAGTACTTCCGAATCAAAATAGTTTTCCCCAAGACCTATCATCTAGTTCTAATTTAAGAATCTCTGGAAAATCTTTATGCCACCAGCACTAGAAAATCTACTAAGAAGCTTTATAAATATGAGAGGAAGACACTCACATATGCTATGGGCTGCTCAAATATGCAACTGACACTGAATTGTACGTGTCTGTACTGCACTGCATTTTGGAAATCATCTTGTTTATCTATACATGATGATATCTGTATTTTGACTCATTTCTGTTTGATCTTGTGAACCACTCAGAGTCATGTTGGAGATGGATGGCATCTAAAATCTTAATAAATAAATTGGCAGAAGAAATTATTGTGTTTGCTATTATCATTTGGTAACAGTAGCATAATTCCAGTGGTGGGATTCAAATAATTTAACAACCGGTTCTCTGCCTTAATGATTTCTTCCAACAACCAGTTCACCAAACTGCTCAGAAAGTTAACAACCGGTTCTCCCGAAGTGGTGCGAACTGGCTGAATCCCACCACTGCATAATTCCCCCTAAATCTGGTTAATATTGGCCAGTTAAAATGGTTCTATAGCTGTGAACAGATGAATTCATTTTTCTAATAAAAAGGATTGAAGTTTGCTGCCTGAGTTTAAGTTGGTTTGATTTTGTTTGTTTGTTTTGGGCCAGAATATTTAGTACTTTTAATATATTTTCCAAATTTCCCTTTGGCATTTTATCCCTTCTTTCCCCACCCCCACCACTTCCCTCTCTCTGCACAACACAGATGAGCTAAATTTCTCTCTTGCTATCTCCTTGTCATCGATATGACTCTATGGTTTTTCAAATGCTATCCAGCTAGAGGATGCCAAATGTCCTGCCATTTAATAACTAGTAGCCTACAGAGCTCTTTTCAAATGCCATTGCTCGGAGCATCTGTTGTTATTAAGTAAGACAATCCCATTTTGTGCAGGACTTCAATTTCGCTCTTCACATCACTTATCGAGCAGGAATAATATGCAGTTTGTGTATAACACAATTGCTGCTCAAAACATCAAGCCAGTTGCTGTTGTTTTAGGGTCCTGATTTATTACAGGTTGTAAAAATAAATAAACTTTGGCCTTTATACCCCCCACCCCACCCAATAAATGTTATGGAAGTGCCCTGGAAACAACAGAGTGGCAGCAATTAAAGCCATTTAACGTTATAATAATTAAAAATGCAACACTCTGGTGCACATAGCATTGGCCCACATAAAAAAACCAATTGACTATCCCTAATAATTACACTATTCTAAAAGGCGGAATAAATAAGTTAGGAAGATATTTTATAAGTGTAGCACTGGCAGCCTGGATTTTTTTGCTAGTTTGTTAGTTTTCATTATTTTATAATCTGTAAAAGGCTACTTAATATGTGTTAGTTTATTACAAGAAGAAGTCTTACAACGATACCACTTTGTGTTCCAACATAAAATTATATCTAATGTTAACAGTAAAAGGAACAGCTGGACCTAAGCAAGATATTTCTTTCTCTTTATCTGAGAATTAAAAACATCTGAAGAACCTGCAACTATAGGATTTATAGATGAAGAAAAGTATTTAGGTTCTCATGATTAAATAGCATATAAAACTGAGCATATATGCTCACAAATATAGATGTGGACTTTCAACATATTGACACATCAATATTTTAGACACAATCTACAAGCCCAAGTATATCAATGAATATGAGCATCTTAAAAAGTACTTGCACAAATGATATATGCAAAGAGAAGTGTTGTAATCACAAATGGTTACAAGAAGGAATGGGCACTAAAGTGCTTCGGAATATCAAAGTATACTTTTCACATTCCTTTATGAGACAATATTGGTCAACATGAAAAAGACAGAAGGTTAGTAGTAGACAAATGTTAGTAAAATTCTTGCCAGTCATTCTCTAATTATGTAGAAGTGACAGATGTAGGAAGAATAGGTTTTATATAATTTTGTCCTATTGTTGCAGGGCCAAAGATGCATTCTGGTGTAATGTCCTTCATTTCTATTATTTTTCCTACCTATCAAGGATTGATGTACAAAAACATTGTATTTTTCTACCATCAGCTTCAGTAAAGCTGGAAAGATGACTAGAGTTAAAATCAATAATATCTGGAAGACCATCGGTTGGATTTTCTTCTGTCCTATAGTATCTAGAAAAAGGGGTTACTGTGGATAATGATCATATCCCTACAGTTCAGAACACTTTTTACTTTCAGAAATTATAAAGTTCTATATCTATAATCTTGAATTAAGATGGAAAACTAATAATTGTGGTGTCAAATGATGACATCCTCCGCTGATCCAGGAGACACTTCGAGTGCATGGCAAATCTTCTGGTAGTGTGGATCCCTTTGCCTTGCAGGGCCACCCTTTCAGGAAAGAGAATATCCACAGCATTTCATAGACTGATCCCTATGGAAACATCTTCATCATCTGATAATAGCTGTGGCTCTGATAATTTTGCAAACACACTAGCCAGAAGTTGCAGATGAAATGGCTAAAATATTTTATGAGGATTCAGATGAAGAATCTTTCTGTGAGAAAGTGAGATTCAAGATGTGCTGAAACTGGGGACAGACTCTGAAGACAATCAGAGAAATGTTCACATAAATGTCCCAAGAAAAGTTCTGCTTCCCTTAAAGCTATTCTGAAGTTCCCACCATGAAGGTCCAAGAGAAGAAACAATGAAACAGTTCCAGCTTCTTAACCTTCCTGTAAATTGGATTCAGAGTCAGAATCTGATGAAGGAAGAGGCCTCTAATTCTTGGACAAAAGAACTTTAAATATAAAAGAGAACATCACAACAGACTCAAGGTTCTAATGTTTTAATGAAACAATCCTTTATCTAAATATTAAATTATGGACTGCTGTATTTCAGTTTGACTTATGCCAAATCAAACCATTGGTCCATTTAACTTAGCTTCATAACAAATGAAGGCAAATATTCATGTCCCAGGATAATGTTGCATGATCCAATCTGAGTTAGTCACCTGGACCAGAGATTTAGTCTTCCAAGCTTTTGGACTTATGTTGGAGTCCATCTTCAGGGAACTTCTCCATGTGTTCATTAGGCTGTTCTGTGCATAGTATTTATGTGATACCTGGTTGTATGTGGCTTTTAGTTGTTAATTAGAGTATTGAACGCTGGATTAAGTTGTTGGTTGTTGTTTCCTTGTGCTGTTGTGCCATCGACTCCTAAATACTAGCTAAATTGGTGGTAAATTAGCATCAATAGCATTCCAAGTCAAGACAATTTTCACTCAATGTCCACAACAGAACTTTCTATGGCTTACTGAAACAATCTTCAGATAATGCCAACTATATAGCCTACTGATTTATTGGTATTAACTGGAAGTCTGAATATTTTTCCTTAGAGTAAAAATACTTCCTTTTTTTTTCTTATGCCTTTGTAACCATTTGCTATTTATATATACAGTATACTCCAATCAATTTATGTTTCAAGAATTGCACAGCAAGTTTTAATAGTTTTATTTTTTCCATTGGACATAAGCTACAGGTATTCCCTCAAATCCTGTTTGTGAGCTTCCAGAAAGAATTTGGATTAACGTCTGAAGGAAACAGGTTGCTTGAATGAACAACATATGGTCTGATCCAATGTAGCTGATTTCACATTTTTTTACCTCTCTCTCTTACTTCCTCACCCAGGATATTCTATTATTTACAATATTTATTCCTTATTTTGCATATTCAACTTATTGCTAAAAGAAAAAAAAAGTGGCAAAACGTATTTAGTTTGGTTACAACAGAATTCTTTATCTATGCTTCAATAGTTTTGCTTTAAAGCAGGGGTGCCCAACCTTCACAACTTTAAGACTTGTGGACTTCAACTCCCAGAATATCCAGTCAGCCACTCTGGGGAATTCTGGAGTTGAAGTCCACAAGACTTAAAATTGCTAAGATTGGGCACCCCTGCTTTAAACAATAGGGTATCGGCAGTGGTGGGATTCAAATAATTTAACAACCGGTTCTCTGCCCTAATGATTTCTTCCAACAACCAGTTTGCCAAACTGCTCAGAAAATTACCAACTGGTTCTCCCGAAGTGATGTGAACTGGCTGAATCCCACCACTGGGTATGGGTTATGGAACACAATACTAAGATGATTTTTTTTCAATGCTGCTTTTGATTATCAGAATTTTTTTTGCTCAGCAGATCTTTCATAATTTCCCACCGAAATAGGAGCTGCTCTGCTTTCGTTCTTTCTTGTCCTTCTCTTCCTTTTCCTTCCCTCCAAGCACTTTTTCTCATGAATAAAGAAAAGCTGGGCCAGCATAATGATGGTCACATTGTGGCAGCCATACCATTAGGCTGCAGAGCAGAGCAAGAGAAGAGAAGCAGATCGCTTCCTTTGCCTGGGTCTAAAGGCCAATTCCCTTTGGCCCTTTTACTTGTCACCTAGCCATTCTGTTAGGTAGCTGGACTGTTTCCCTTCCAGTTGCTTATTCAACATTTAGCAATTTTAAAAACCAGTACCTGATTTTTGTTCAGAGCACCTGTGAACATTTTTTTTGCCTAAAAGCAAGCAAGGGAAAAAAAAGCATCAGGGAAAGAAATTACCTTGTAAAATTTTTACCAGCTTTTATTTCGTTGGATGAAAATATTTGTGTTTTAGGGTTTTTCTTGTGAGTTTCTTCCCCCCAAAGTTTTGCAAACTTCTCATGAGTATAGTGATCTTTTTGCACTTATTTAGTTATGAGGTGGCCCAGAGGATTGTGTAAATGCATCAACTTTCACTGTGCAATGCTTTCTCCAATGAAGAGCATCTCCTTGACTCCACATGTTTCCATTAAATCACAAAGAAATCATCCCTCCTGCTGGGACTTTTACACTAGCAGTTCTAAATGTCTATGGAGATTCTCAGTCATCCAGGTAGGTCATGGTTGCATCAAAGTGCTTCTTTCAAAAAGCAACTGGACTTTCTTTGTTTTTCCCTTAAAGACGTTTCGCTTGTCATCCAAGAAGCTTCTTCTGTTCTGACTGAATGGTGGAGAATGGAAGGATTTATATTCCTTGCAGTCATCTGGTCATTAGCACTCTCTCTGAGAGCCCTTGATGCTGCTTGGAGGTTTATCTGTGCCCTCAATTGCACCTGAATAGTGCAAATGGGTGTGGAACCTTCTTTTAGTTCCAAGATGGTTCCGCATCCATTAGAACTATTTAAATGATTCTGAGGGCATAGATAAACCTCCAAGTGTCCTCAATGACTCTCAGAAAGAGTGCTAATGACCAGATGACTGAAAAGAATATAAATCCTTCCATTCTCCACCATTCAGTCAGAACTGAAGAAGCTTCTTGGATGAAAAGTGAAATGCCTTCAAGGAAAAACAAAGAACTGTTGCTTGTTGGAAAAAAGAAAAGCACATTTGGGGAAGTTCTACTGCTAAGGGAACCCCTTAATTTCTTTTTATCCCATTTCCCAGTTTATAAACATCATCTAAAGGCCATTTGTGCTGAGGTCAACTACCTTTTCAGTAGTTTAATTTTTTTCTTCAGCACTTTTCTTCTGATGGGAATGAATTTGAGATTACTTACAGCAGAACTATGGCTTTTGACATGATAGTATCTTACATTTTTCCACTAACTACATTCTAAGCAGCATGTGAAGTAAATATTTAAAAACAAGATTTAATCTAACCTGTGAAACTTTTCCATAAGTTTTGGAATGAGGTTCACTCCTGCTATCCTACAGCATCTATCCTATTGGTATTTCAAAAGGCCCTGAAATAGTTCACAATTTTTCTTGTTCACATCCAGATTTTTCTTTTCTCTGCCAACTTTGTAAACCAATCAGAGTTGATGTGAGTCAGCTGGCATATAACTTTAATTATAATCATTAAAACACACACACACACACAAGAGATCCATAGCAGCAATTTTAAACCTACATTCAAAGCAGGGGTGAAATCCAGCAGGTTCTGACAGGTTCTGGAGAACTGGTAGTGGAAATTTTGAGCAGATCGGAGAACCGGCAAATACCACCTCTGGCTGGCCCCAGAGTGGGGTGGGAATGGAGACTTTGCAATATCCTTCCCCCAGGAGTGGGGAGGGAATGGGGATTTTGCAGTATCCTTCCCCTGGACTGGGGTGGGAATGGAGATTTTGTAGGATCCTTCCCCTGCCATGCCCACCAAGATACACCACACCCATCAAGACACGCCCACAGAACTGGTAGTAAAAAAATTTGGATTTCACCACTGATTCAAAGTATGTTGTGCTCTCACACAAACAGTATAAATAGCCTCAGCTGTGGGCCTACTGTATAGGAAATTCCTTACTGAAATGGCCTCTGGACGTTTCTTTCCTCTGAGAAAGTCTTTCTGCATAAGGAACCAATTATCTCCCCGGACAATAGTTGAGACCCAGCCAGGTAATAAAAAAAGTTGGGGAAGTTTATTTATACAAGTTTATTGAGGCTAATTTGGCATCTTCTGGAATCTCCCTGGACTTTTTCCTCCAATTCTCCCAACCTTGTTCTTTCTTCAGAAAATGATTTTGTGCTAAGCAGTCACTGACTCTGCAGGCAGTCTTAGTCTGATGTTGTTGTTTACCAAAAAGGAGGTAGTGCTTTCCCTTCATCACATAGATGAAGTCCCAGTACATTCTTCTATCCTCTACCCTTTCCAGGGCTGGACTGGAATCCTCATATTTAGTGTTAAATGAGAGTTGCTTATTTAGATATTTATTTATATCAGTAGTGAGATGGGAAGCATACAAGTTTATTAATTTTTTTAATAACCCTGTAGAAATAAAAAAACAACAACCTTAACTTGGGATAGAGTCGGGGTGACTGAGTGGAACTGAGCATTTACTGGCCAGATGCCCTTCCTGATGCCTAATTGGAGTTCCCAGCAGATTTTTTTTTTCTTTGTGCTCTAGGAGAGAAATATCTGCCACTGCCTAGGATTGAACGCTCAACCTTCCAAATGGAAGGTGAGTGTCTTCTCCACTAGGCCATCATGCTGCTCATTCAAGTTTAATTTAAATAAATAAATAGAAAAACAGAGAAAGAAAGAAAGAAAGAAAGAAAGAAAGAAAGAAAGAAAGAAAGAAAGAAAGAAAGAAAGAAAGAAAGAAAGAGAAAGAAAGAAAACATTTTGACCCTGGAAAATTCTATCTTTCAATGTATCTTCAATGTGCCATTGTGGGAATGAATTTCTACATTCATTCCCCAGACCTGGATGGTATTGAATGTAGAATTAGAGCCAGGTTCCTTCATGCTCTGTCTTGAACCACTGCCCAGAGCAATTTCACTGACTTTAAGATACCACCTTTAAGTGGTCGATCACATTTCCCCATTTATATTATTCTGATGACTCCTCAAAGTAATGGTTTGTGAAATGACTGGGCTGTCTGCCTCAACAGAGAGCTAATACGCCCACCACATGGCTATCATGCCCCACCCTAGCCCACCTTTGAAGTCCCTTCCAGAAGGAAGGGTGTGGGGCAGTGGCAGCTGCCTGCACAATGGCCCAGCAGACATATAGTAAGGGGTGAACTTGAGAATCTGTTTACAGGGACTTTGGTGGTTTTTGTCTCTCATCTGGGAGATTGTCTCTGGATATAAGCCTATGAAATGTCAGCATTTGGGCAAATACTTTTCTCTCTGCAGCTCAGTAGGATCTGAATTCATGGAACATTTACTATGAAAGTAAAAACAAAAAAGCCCAAAACTGATCTTCAATTTCATGGTAGCAGTGTTTCTCTTATTATCCACAACCCTTAACATCTCCAACCTATGATCATATATCAACTGTTCCCTGACTAACACACTGAATTCCCATCCAGCTTTTGGAAACCAGCCATGGAACAGCTTGTTTCAGACCAAGGTTTGTTTCTCATGGCTCTGAAGGTTCCTCGCAACCTTTGCAGTCTTTCCTCTTTCTAGATCCCAACCAAAAATATACTGCAGTTCAGATGATCATGTGCAGGAGGGAGAGGTAAGGGAGAAAAAAAAAAAAGAATGAGCAAAACTGAAGTGAAAATGATCCAGTGTTTCATAGTCTGACTGCAATATTTCTTCTCTGTTATTACCTTTACTGCATGAGACCATGATTAAAATGTGTCTGTATGTGAAGGACATTGGGTGGGAATGGTTATGGAAAGCAGTACATGAAAAGCGTCTTGATTTTTTAATTTTTTGGGGATGTGTATATGGAGTATAAATTGGGCTAGTTCTATTTTAGGGCTCACTCTCCAGATTTAGACTCCCCCCTTATAAGTATGACAAAGGCAATTATTTTTTCCTTCCTCCCTCCCTCCCTCCCTCCCTCCCTCCCTCCCTCTCTCTCTTTCTCTCTCTCTTTCTTTCATCAGGCTGACAAGGTTTGCTGCCACAGTTGGAGAGGTCCTTTAAAACTAAGTGGGGGTGGGAAGCATTTGGGTGTTCATGGATCTTTAGGACTAAAAGTTGACTATTTTTTATCCAGTTACATTTTTATGGCTGTTACCAAATGATTGGCAGTGGCTCAGAGAGACCATGGTCCATGCCAGAATTCCTTCACAAAACAAAGATATTCAGCGTACTTGATTTTGAGATCAACTATGTGCACTGCATGTTTTCCAATCAGACAATGTGTTATCGTTCTAACTACTGTAGTCTTGAAAAGAACATTACTTTTGTTCCTTCTATATGAAAACATGATCAGCTTTCCTTTTTCCTTTCCAGGTGGATGGAAGCCTCTTGTATGGCACAATATATGTAAGAAATGAGATAGGGGTCTCTGCTCCACCAACGAAAAAGTTGTAGTTTCCTTGCAATGTTGCTGTAACAACTCAAGTTGGTTCTGCTTGCATTCTGCAGGAATCTCTGCCTGACATTTGTGTCAAAATAACTTAAGAGATCTGCTGGTTGTCTGGCTTCTTGCTCGAGGGATATAGTTCTCACTTGAGGTCTGAATGATTCTGAATGCAGGTCCCAGTCCATCCTTGCCTGAAGGGATACTGTAACTGGCTGAGTGGCTAGCTAGGGAGTGAAGATAAATATATTCACCATTGGAATGTAAATATTGCATTAAATGAACCTACACCCAGGGAGCGGACAATAGCGCTGTGCATGTGTCAGAAACAATTGCAAAGAAGCACTTCAGACGTTGTGCAAATGCAGCACTCTCTGCTCAGCATTAAAACCGGTTGTCCTTTCTCAGGGTCCTGCATGGACCTATAAAACGGTGTGATGACTTCAAGACAGTTACCTGTTAGGAGCTGATTTGCTCAAAAAGCCACAATTTTGATCAGTGTGTGTGTTGTTGCTTTTTTAAGTCTGGTTGATTGAATGAATCATAGAGAGGTGCCGTGCTCCTATGAGAGCTGAATCATTTCTGAAGCTTATATAGCTTAATAAGGCAACTTGTGGCCTGGACAACAGATTACCCCCCTTGACTACACTTTATTAACACTTTATTTTGATATAGAAGTAATAATTAGACACTAACATAGTGCAAAGTAAGATGCCTGGCATACTGAGGAAGAATAATTTTGGACCCCATATATACCCAATAAACCTTCTTAGAAGATAAAAATGATGATAACCACAGATCAGGGTTTTATTTGGAGATGTGTCTTCAACCCCCAATAATCCAAGGTGGTAAACAACACCTTAGGAATCTACGATGAATGACAGAAATTAATCTCAATAATTTAGTTGTTGAATAAATGTTTTGAGACTGATTGTGCAGGATCTGCTTCTGGAAGGTCCTCCCATGTAAGCGAACCATTTTGTGAGAGTGCTTTCAACATAGCCGTGAAATTCCAAATGCGCTCAAGGTAACCCAAAAGATCATCTATCAAAACGCAATTATCCTTTGATTAATGCCATTCTTGGGATTTTTGAGACATACACTAGGTAGGGCTTCATCTTTAAGGATCAAAGACAATATCTTGTTTCACAGCACGTAGTTTTACAAAGAACTTTTACTTGTTGCTGTAATAAATGCATTTTTCCTCCCAGCTCAATTTGCAACAGAATACCTCGGACCGTAAGGGAGAGAAACTACAAGTGAACAAAAGAAGGAGTTCCGTAAAGGAAGGTTGGGGAATCAAAATGTAGCTTCTAATTCTCTGAGACATTTGAATAATATTTCCCATGATCTGCCAGCCCAGCTCAACAGAGGTATTATTTCATCCCCCCTCTGCACAGCATGCCAGCCATACTGTCAGTGGGGCTAAGTAACTGGGAATCCGTGATGGATCTTTATAGGAAGTTCTGTTCTATCAGTGTGTGCAAGCATATTCCTCCCTATGTATGTAGTAAATATTTTAAATGTATGGTTCCTGGTTTACTCAATGTGGTGCAAGCATGCGCTGGTGTTATGGGACCCAGGTAATTTCCCAGTCTGTACAATACTTAATTGAAATTATAAAAACACCAGCCTCGTTCTTTTTTTCTTTCTTTCTTGGTAACTAATAATTGCACTGGATATTATAATTTAAGCACCAATTTCTGGAGTATTTAAATATTAATAAAGCAGTTGAAGAAGAGACAGAATAGGGCATATATATGTGCTTTAAAAAAGCTTTCCTTCAATTTCACTTTTTTTTTTTAAAAAAAAGATCTCCTTCCTTAATTTTATTTCCTTTGGGATGGTTTGGGTCCTGAACTCATTGTGAGATCTTCAAACACATAATAAGAATTAATCACCATTAGTTCGCTATTTTAACAGCTGCTTGCTACCTCCATAGCCCAGTGCAGCTGCAAACTTCTCTCCCTTTGCTGACATCATAATCCCATTACGGCTGCAAACTTACATACATAAAATGCAGATTTAAGCTTTTCTCCTTCCCTCCCTCCTTCTCTCTGTTTCAAAAACAACTTCTACTTCTTAATTACTTGAACCGCTATCAGAGACATAAAATCCGTTCTCACTTGGCAGCTCGTCTTCTTGTGGGTTGAACTTCGAAGCGTGCTCCTTGGCTGCTGGCTTTATTACTAGACCCAAATGTAAGTCCATAACTGGCTACCTGGGATTCAGATGCCCAACTTACAGGCTGAGTTTTCCAGACGTGGCAGCTGGGTCTGTTGATTCCTTCCTCCACCTTCTCCCTGTACCCTTTGCTGGGAAATATTTTATGAGCCTACCAACTGCCATGATCTATGCATAAATCTATGGTTATCTGTTTTATAGTGAGGGAGTCAAGATACCTCCTTGAGCCCAGAGGGGCGAAACATTTGGCTGTGAAATGCTGATTGTTCCCCAGCCCATGTTCAGAAAAGATTGGAAGGGAAGTGGAGGGGGGAGGTATTCAGATTTGGCTAATGAGGGAGGCAGGGCCACCCTAAGACATTCTGTAGCTGAAGGAAAAGGATAAGTCACCTCTCTGGGTATAGGCAGTGATTGATAGGGTGTCATTTTCCAGTCTACGGTGACTCTACAAGACAGTCAAATTCCTGTGAACCTCTTGATGCTAGTGTGAAATCCACTTTTGTTTCAAACATTTAACATGTGAAACTTATTGTATCGCCCCCTTAGAAAAACTCCTATTGAGTATATTCTGAATGCAGGTAATCCTCAACCTACAACCACAACTGAGCCCAAAATTTATGTCGTTAAGCGAGAGGTTTGTTAAGGGAGGTTTGCCCCATTTTACAACTTTTCTTGGCACATGTGTTAAGTAAATCACTGCAGTTGTTGAATTAGTAACAGGGTTGTTAAGCGAATCTGGTTTCCCTGTTGACTTTTGCTTATCAGAAAGTCGCAAAAAGGGGAATCGCATGACTCCAGGACGCTGCAACCATCATAAATGTGAGTTAGTTGTCAAGCATCTAACATTTTGATCCGATGACCATGGAGATACTACAAGGGTCGCGAAGTGTGAAAAATGGTCATAAGTCACTTTTTTAAAGTGCCATTGTAACTTCGGATGGTCACTAAATGAACTGTTTTAAGTCGTGAACTATCTGTACGTGTTCTCTGGTGTTGTCACTGCTTCCAGCACACTCTTGAGGAATGCAGAATATATCATGAAACACACCATTCTTTGTTCCACAGCAGGGGACATCCCGGGAGAAAGAGACAGTGGCTGCTTCTGCTGTCCACCTTCTTTTAGGACGGTACCTCCTGAGACAGAGCCAACTCTGTAGGGAAGCAGAATTCTGTGTGGGGTCCTAAAGAGCACCAGAAGAAAATCATCAGGAACCCTTGAATAGGTACATATTTGAAAGAGAGGAGGAATTTGTAGGAGCACCAAATCTTAATCAAAGCAAAGCAGAGGAGAACTTATAGTTGGGTCAGGTTTTCTTATTTTGTTGGTTGTTTATTTGTTTTTTTACTTGCATATATAATATGTATATGATACCTAACTGAATTTATTGTGGCAGTTATAAATTTGCTACAGCCACTAGTGCTATTAGTAAATTATTCTGGGTGCAAGTATTATTTGTACATATAGCAAGAAAACTTCAGTTGAATCCATCCGTCCAGATTTATCTGGTTCGCGTGAACTATTAGCACCTGCGGTGGGAGTCTCTGCCCACCTGCCGGGACATCATTACGTCCCATTTTTGACCCTCTGTGCATGTGCAGAAGAGATGCATGCGCTCACACTCCCGAACAGGTAGCGAAGGTAGGTGCATTTCACCAGTGATTGAATCCGATCCTACATTAACATGCTTTGATCTGCTATCAGCTGTGTGCCTGAGTCTTAAAGCCTTAGCTTTGAACTCTATACATCTCAAATAGGCTGCGTTTGTCTGTTTGGTATTATACTGTTTTCTTCAAAACATAGCTTTTCTTTTAATTATTTCTCTGTTAAAAATAGGAGGTTTTGTTCTCCTTGCTTTCTCTTAGCTATTTTGGGATCTAGACTATAAGGTCATTTGTTCCACACTTTCAATAGCTGTATCTTGATTCTTTTAACTCCTAAGCACTTAGATTTGAGATAGATAATTACGTTGCTTAATAGTAAATTGCACTGCAACATGCCCAGAGGGATCTGAAATAAAAGGTATTTAAAAATCTACCATGTTAGAAAAGCAAGATAATTTCAACTAATGAGATTATCAGGGATAATCAGTTTACAAAAGCCCATTATGAGCAGATTCATTGATGTCTTAAAACAGAAAAGAAGAATCCTATTTATTTTTTTAAACAAATTGCTTTTTCAAATGGAAATAGGCTGTTTCCCATTACCTTTTATTTGATGATTTTTGTAGCCCCATCTGCTGTCCAGTTTTGGAAATATCTGTTTTAGGATACATCTATATCTAGATATACATCTTGCTGATAATGTGCAGGAAATAAAATCTTTTATACAAATAATACCTTGCATCAGTTTCTAGTGTTAAAGAAACTTGTAACACCAAAGTATTCTGGTATTCGAATATATCTCAATTTTCCTTGTAATGTGGAAATCTATGGTGGTAATTATTTCTAATGGTTACTTTACAGAAAAATAGTTGCACTGATAATTGAAACATCTATGATAAGAATGTAAGTTTTTCTCACTTTTACTTCGTCTGGACTGGGCAGATTGTAATTTTCCCCTTCATGACTCCAATTTATTTTATGTTTGTACAGATATTAAAGCTATGTGGGAAGATTATTGTGTAGGAGAAGTCACACTGCTTGCAAGAAAAGGTACAAGTCGATGGCATTTTTTAATTTTGCATTTATGTAAGTTTATAACTAGAACCCATACTAATTAGTGTAACAGTGGTGTGTGTGTGTGTGTGTGTGTGTGTGTGTGTGTGTGTGCAGAAGGGAGGGAGAGAGAGAGAGGGAGGGAGATTTCAATTTTTTAAAAAATTTGATTTATATGCCGCCCTTCTCCGGAGACTCAGGGTGGCTTACAATGTGCTAAGCAATAGCCTTCATCCTTTTGTATATTTATACAAAGTCAGCTTATTGCCCCCACAACTGGGTCCTCAATTTACCTACCTTAGAAAGGATGGAAGGCTGAGTCAACCTTGAGCCTGGCGAGATTCGAACCTGCAGTAATTGCAGGCAGCTGGTCTTAATAACAGGGTGCTTTAGACCACTGTACTATCAAGGCTCATTTGATTTGGGTCAGGACTCAGGTATTATTATGCCAATGATATACATTGTCATGCCAGGCCACAGATGCTGTGGAAGTCTTTAGGAACTGAAAGGGGAGAAACAAATCAGACTAAATGTAGGCTGTACACCGCCCTGAGTCCTTCGGGAGAAGGGCGGTATAGAAATAAAATTATTATTATTATTATTATTATTAAACCTCAATAAGATGGAGATGACAGTCATCCAGAAACATCTTGGCTCTCTGGAAACATTGATACTAGTGGTTATTCTAGATGGGGTCAAATTTCTCTCAAAGGAGCAGATTGTGTGTTCTTCTGGCCTCAGTATTCTTCTGTATTTGAAGATTATGGCCATTGGTCATTCCACAGCTTCAACTGGTATGCTACATATGGCCCAGAAAGACTTGATACTCATAGCTAACATTGTGATTATCATCCCAACTGCACTCTACATAGTTCAAAAGTGCAATAGCCAGATTTCTAGCGGAGAACCCACAAATAGGATAGAGTAACTCTATTACTGAGAATAGTAGATTCTTATTCACTCTGGTAGCCGCCACTAGGTTTCTGAATCCAATTCAAACTTTGTTTGTTTATTGAATTTATATAACCACCCATCTCACTTGCAAGTTCTGAGTTAGAAAGACCTGTGAGACTTCCTTACTAAATATGATTCTGCTTATTTTGTTTTGACATATACAGAAGGTCTGTTTAAGGTTCCATCCTGAAGGAAGACAGGTGTGAACCAGAAGTCAGGTCCCCATGTAATAAATACATTGACCCCTGGAGCTGTTCCGGTTCTCTTTGGTTTTGACATTTCAAAAAGCACTGACAAGTGCTTTGTTTCACTGGGCCTTTGGCCCCCATGATAAATTGCGAATAACCATGTAGCTTTATGTTTTTTAAAGATGTGGCATAGTTTTTATAGCATGTTGCTCTGTCTGCTTCAGGTGGAACAATGAGTCCTACAAATTCAGAGGCCCAGATTCAGCTTACATTAATTTAGCTTCAAATTATAATGAGAACCATTGCAAAACAGTAGCCCCATATTTCCCAGATAAATATTATACTGAATGTTACTGACAGGCCAAGCAGAATAAAATCCATTCACCATTTAATTTCCAATATAGGCCATGTACTGTAGTTGTTTCTGCCTCAAAATGGCTGAAGACAGGAGGAGTCCAGATGATTAGATCCATCTGCAGCTACTGTAATTCCTTTAATAACTACAGTTTTGCCCCTATGTTGTCTCCAAAATTCATGTTCAGCCTAATTTAAAATACCTTGCAATAAGATTACCTGTAATTCAACCTTAATTCAAGTTTGGTCTTCCGATACGGCTATGCTTTAAGTATTTTATTGTTGTTTTTATGCTTTAATGATTGTGTTTTCTCTGAGATCCATTGATGGAGTGGAAGGTCATAAATATCTTACGAAATATTAAATACATATGCAGCCTCTCTCATGTAAAGAGAGAGATTGTTATTTCTACAGAAAAATGAGTACAATGTTAGAACAACGCAAAATTCAGATAACTGAAAAAAAAATAACAAGCAAATTTGAGGTAAGAGAGAGAGAATGAAATTTAACCTTGAAGCTGCTCTTTATTGCAAATGGAAGGAAACAAATTGAAAATGAAGCATGTGATTCTGAGTTTGCTTTCTTTAGACACTAACGGTAAGAGAAACAGTTATTTTGTGTTGTTAAACTTCTGTCTCTTTCTTCTAACATTTCAGAAAACATACCTGCAATTCCAAGGCAGTTTTAGTCAGAGCTATATTTTCAGACCATTTTGGAGAACTTCTATTGGAAGACATAATAGGTCAGAGAAAAGCTGTTCCCACACGTTTTGGAACTCTCCTAAGCATGAGGAAACATAATTGGTGATTTAAAGGAGCCAAGTTACTTTTCCCAGCTATAAATCCTATTACATCTATTCTGTACAGTAAGACAATATGAACACAATATGATAGTTTTGCATTCTTCATTTCTATGCATTCTTTAAGAAAACTACAATATTAGTATTCTTGGCATACAGAAAGCAAACAGGAAAGAAGGTGGAATTATGGTCCAGCAAAAGTGACGAAGCCTCTCAGATATCATTGACAGAACTCAGTCAGTTTAGATAACTCTGTTAACCACAATATCCCACAACCTTATTGACTTATTCAGATCCTTGTTATTTATGTAGGAGCTGTTATACAATGGCATTGCTTTATTTATTTTAGCCCTGAGCGAAAGCGTTGCACAAATATCTACCGCATACCTATCAGCTAGGTTCACAAATGAAATCTTGTTATAGTTCCTGAACATTTTCCTATCTCTTCATGATGATTTCAGAGATGGCTGTTCTGACCTTCTGTAACCTAAAATGATTTCAGACATCTCTAAATAATACACATGTTCTGTCTTCTTTTGATTGAATGATGAATAGCACTTAAGAGTGATTGATTGGCTAGTGTTAACATGGCCAACGTGTTTAGAATGGGTCACATTCCCCCTCCCCCCTATCTCCACTCTGAATCCTATGAATTTGTCCCAGGTTTCTTCATTTCTTTGTCTCTGGCCACTGCAGCATGTTAACTTCATCCAATTGGCAAGCAAGCAGTCCCTCTGGCACTGGTACAAATGCCATTTTGTGGATTGTCCATTAAGGGGGGAAGTACAAGGGAAATGTAGCTGATCCTTCCAAAACAATAAGCACATTCTCAGTATGAAGTGTGCTGTTTTGCTTATTCTAGGGTGTGAGCCTGCAATCGTATTTTGCATTAAATGAGGATTTCAAATGGCATTTAAGCAATGATATAAATGACAGCCACTCTAAACTTTAATTATATATGTAGTTTAACATTGCTGAAGTATGTAATGCTACAGCCAACCATTTCAAGTAGAATTACATATGCCAACTTTCTTGTTTTTTTTAAAAAAATCAGAAGGTTTTCTCCCACTAAGCACAAGTAATTTTTACTTTTTATAAATCTCATTCTTAATCTGAATACGAACTGTACTCTCCAATTCTAAATAAAATTAGTTGGAAAGAAAGTCCCCTTGACAATATAATAAATAGGTTTACAATCAGAATATGAGAATATCTGCTTTATTATATGAAGAAACCATTGTGTTAAATATCTTGAAAGAAGCTTTTTCTTTATAAATTTGAAAACAATTTATTTAACATGACTTAAGTTCTCTAGCTCTGACCTAGTGTTACCCTCCATAACTAAAAGACAAATATATACAGCGTCTTTTTTAGAGAGCCCAAAAATAGAAAACGTTTCTACATTACAGGTTTTGGTTCCAATTCATGGAGGCAAACAAGAATGGTAATGGATAGTAATCAAAGCGAGCAGATTTATTATGGCTGTCCATCATATTATATGTGTTAGAAGTGATAAAGTTATTTAAATTACAAAGAGGACATTGCAAATATTCTAGAATCCTTATAAAATGTATAGAGCAAAATGAGTTTTGCTACTTAACAGCTTTTCAAAGTCTTAACAAGTATAGAAGGGAATATCTGTAGCTCAGGGTTGAACTGTATAGTTCATAGTGCTCTCTGGGCTTGATTGTGTGCTCAGAAATGTTTTAGTACCTGACTAGATAACATCATCAGTGTAAGAGAATGTAGGGTGTGTTCCCTGTTTATATACAGTAGTTTCCCCTGCCAGTGGTGGCAGTGTGGTTTTCTCCTTCATAGTTCTTTGATTAAGATATTATTAAGATGTATTTGAGATGTTTTTTAGATGTTTACCTCAGACAAATACAAACAGAATGCAGAAGACCAGGAAAATAAATGGTCATGGAACAACTAAGCTCAGAAGCACTAAGGATTCCACAGTCTTAATAATTATATTAAATAACACTGAGAATATACCCTTGAAACTTAGGGTTAAACAGATATTATTTTTACCTTTTTAGTTTATTGATCCAAGCACCCATGCCTGCCTGAGAGCAGGTTCATAAAAAGTTTTGTTTGGTTTAGAAAATGTAAATTAAAATTGGGAAACTGAACTTCTAGGTATCAAACATGAAAGCTAATGCCTCATTTTCATGACTTGGTAATTAGATAGGAAGAAATGAAAATACAATGACACTAATTATTCTTAAGGAAATAATATTAGAATAAACAATAATATAAATCTAAAGCATTTATCAAAAGCTTGATTATTAGTGCATGTTATTAACGAAACTACCATAAATTTTCCAAAAGAAAAACTAGTCGTTTCTGAACCAAACCATATGCCACTAGGTTTTTTGAGATATACTTTGCATTGTAAAAAAGTTATTTTAAAGTTGGAGAATTATACCTCTATATTAATCCATGATCTTTATATACAGCTTATCTATGAATATTTCAGTCATAACACTAAATTTCTGCTGGTTTTGTACAGGTAACTTGGCACTTTTGGGAATTCCCAGGTGCAGTATAAGTTCAGTGGAACCTTACAAATGGCACAGCTTATATTTCGAGGCATCAGTTATATCGGTTCCTTGATTCATGAACACATAAATAGACATATCAACTACTCCTCAAGGGAATATTGCCATATTCGTTGTGATTGGAAAAACATTATCAAAGGTCTTAAATTAGGTGACTGTCTATCAAAGTTATGCATTTCAGTTGAAAGCAAAGGGAGGAATCAGAAATAATGACTTCAGTTGCAAAAGATATTACAAATTATGAACGCAGAAAAAAGAAGGGGGCGGGTGCAAATTTTGTAGATCTGACTATAACATTTCTCCCGTTATACACTTGTTGTTCTACAAACTGCCCCAGACCATCACTAGCAGGAAGAAAAACAGAATAGCTGTTTTCGATAGCAAATGCTTGGAAGATGCAGGTTTTTATCACCCTTTATTAGAGCTCTGATTTTTTTTTTTTAAAGAAATCCAAAATCAGTGCAATGTTTTCCTTTCCTCACTCTCCTTTTCAAAAGGAATTTGGGGTTCCTTGCGTTACCTTTAGATTTAAAGTAAAATATATATTTGGGTTTATCAATAGAATAGCTATCTTCAATTATAAAAGAAGTGTGTATTTTATTTGGCTCTTTTTATTATTTAGTGATCAAAATGCACACAGGAAAACCCAACACAGATATGCATTTTCTCTGCATTTGAAACTCGCAGCCATTTAGTAGCTGATTAAGAAGGATGCAGAAATTTAAGATGCCCTCACCCCTCCTCACTATGCAGAAAGAGATTCTGTCACATGTACCAATGTTTGATCAGCAAGAGTGCCTCTCGAAAGACATACATTTGAGGAAACATTTAGCAAGCAGCATAGTACATTAGTGTCACAAACACTTTATGGTACGGAACAGGCTAGCCACAGAAGTTATCCAGATGAACAGGGTGAAAACATATAGTAGCAACAGTGCTTGTGTATAAAGGTGTCATGTCTTGGGAAGAGAAAAAAAGATACGTGAAGCAAAAGAACAAAGATGCAGTTGGAATGCAGTCAAGCTCCACACTTAATACTAATAACAAGACAAAAAGAATATTATAGGAATCTTACACATCCATTTATACATACCTTTCGGGAAGATTCTCCATGAATTTTAGGAAATTCCTTTCAATCTAAGAACGGGTCAGCTTTGCAGATTCCTGCAGCAGTAATAACAGAGGCATTACAGAACTGAAGTGTGTATGGATGTGTGGGAGTGTGTAGTGATTGTACTGAACTACAATCTCTCTGCATGTTTATTATTATGTTTTTTAAAGAGCTTCATTTGGGACTGCAGTTACTTAGAGACTGGAGACATTCTTAAGTAAATACTGCTGACATTTAGATAGTTAAGGGATCCTATTCAAGCGACAAACAATGGCTTGTTGTTATTTGCATAAAAATTCACAGCAGCAGCATCACTCTGAAAGAAAGTTAGGAGGAGGTTGATTACAATTGTCCTTTTGTTTTAAGATATGCGCTCATCATTATTCTTACTTTATTACTTCACTCTTCATTTTTTAAAAATATGTATTCCATTAACCTCTGCTTTTACAGCTGGTTTTAGAGTAACCTTTAGAAATTAAAAAATAATAGCAACAACCTCATAACAGAGGCAGCTAATATGAAATCAACATGGGAGAGATTTTCAACACAGGATATTTATTTTTTTAAAAATAGAAGCAGGCACCCTGGAAACTTCTTAGAAATAGATAAAGTTGCCAAACGAGTTTTCAATACTCTTGAAAACTTCTATTAACAGATGCTTAGCTTTCAAAAAGGTAATATAAAATCACGCCTGCAATCATCATAACCCACCCACCCCAAAATGGGCAGAGGGGAATCTCAATCCTCAAATAAATTCTTGTTTAGTTCTCTTCATGTAATATTGTTCCCTGGTGTTAATTACATTTAAATAGGAGAGTCCTAGTTTGGCATCATTCATTTGCCTTGAAAAGTACTTCCCAGTTTATCATACCTGTCAACCCCTGTGCATCACAGGCTAATACTTTATTAAGAAAAAAACCATCGGGGAGCTACTGATCCCATTTAAGTACATTGGGCAGAATGTACAACTAATTAAAAAGCATATTTTACATTATTAATTTTTGAGTTTCACTTAATGAATGTGAAATGACAAGGCTACTATTTTTATATTCAAGCACTCTGGGCTTCTTAGTTGAGGGAATTAAATTCTACCGATTTTTACAAAGATGTTGCTCCAGAGAATTGTTGTCAAAGAAGCTCCACTTTTTTTCTTTTTCTTTTTTTTTTAGCTATGTCTTTTTATTTTTAAGGACAGCCAAGAAGAGTTCACTGGATGTTGTTGTTGGATCGCTGTTGCTTTCAGCCAGAACGATAAAAGTACTTTAGATGAGATATAAAATATGGTTTTTAAATTATATTATGATTTGCAAACACTAAAATATAATTGCAGCGCAGTTGAGAGAGCACAAAAACATCTAGTCTTTATTGTATAAGACAATGTGATAAAATATTTTACAGCCAAAAGCTCATTTTGCATCTGGAAAATTGTATAAACTGATATCTGGGGAGGGGGAAGGGGGAATCTCATTAAAAGTAAAGTTTTTTTTTTAATATTCTTAAAATAAAGCAATAGACTATAATTGCAATTTTTCTCCCGCTCAGACTTTATTAAATTGCATAACTGTTCAAATATCTAATATTCTTTTTTAAGCAAGGCATAAAATAAGAGGACTCCACGATTCGGCAGGCTGATGTAAATTGATGCCAGGATTATTATTATTTTTTTTAAAAAAAATATTGTTTGAGTACGGCATTACATGCTACAAACCTTGATTCTGCATGTTGGAATCAAACTGCAGTGGTACAGTTTTTAGTAAGCAGCGTTCGATGTTGTGTTATTTAAAACTTTGCCAGGTGGAGGCTGGCACCGTACTGCATTTGACTACCACATAATAACACATTTTTATAGGGCTGGGAGGAGGGGGGGCGAAGAGACTCAGTCCTTTTTTTTTCTCCCCCAAATGTGCTTACAATTAGCTCTCTGTATTTTTATTGTCTTTCTTTTCTCCTAACCACAAAACTCACACTGGAGGCAAAGCTTAACGGCTGAGCTTTCCTCATGTAAATATTAGGAAATTACATTTGTACAAACTGCAGGACTTCGTCAAGGAGGGCTGGAACCCCTCCAAGGCAAATTAATCAGGATAAAGTTGCTCTCTGTTCAACATGACCATAGTTTATTTTCTGAAGGTATTAATTTGTCAACAGTTTGCCTGCTTTGCTGTGACTCATGCAAATAGCATTCAAGGAAGACACAAATTCAGCCCTTCCAGATCTACCTTGTACTTTCACAGAGGCAGTTCCAGCAATTCAAAATACTAGATGGCTGAATTCCCAGCATATGATCTGGTGCAAAAGGCTTGAATCTTTTGCAAAGAGACGAACATTGCTTCTGAAACCAGAAAACAGTGTGTCCTCCTTTTAGAAATAAACATAACAGGCACATGCCTAACTGACGTGCAGTAGTGCTATGTATGTTAATCTGATGTTTTAAAATGGTTTAGAGTTTAGAGTTTATTGGATTTCTATACCGCCCTTCTCCCAGGGGACTCAGGGCGGTGTACAGCCACATTAAAACACATGAATTTATAAAATTTAAAACCAATTAAAACAAATATATACAATTTGGCCCTCAAATTAAAACACAATGGTCACAGATACTCTGCCCTAAGTAAACAATTTTCTAAATGAAAACCAACAATTTTAAATCCGTTCTCTTACTGCTGTCTTCCAGATGACACCACATTATTTCTCACTGTAACCTGCTGCCCGCAAGCAACAATTACAATTCATTGTTCTCTTTCTGGAATGCAGAAAAAAATGCATAAGGGGATCAGTTTTTAGACTTGCCAGAGCTCTTCCTCTTGCCAAATGTCATAATGACTTGTCCACAAAACAAATCTTACTTACGACTGGTAGATGCCACCAGGAAATGCAGAATTCTATCAAATGTTTTTGCAAGGACAAATATTCTTTCAGGGTTCTGATCCTCTCTTGATTTTGATTTCTATTATTAATGTGCACGAACAATTTTATTCAAATTAATTGATACTGTCCAATCCTAATTTTTATCTTAAGATGGTAGCTAAGTTTTAATACTTGCATGATTAGGGCTGATTCAGCATGGCAAGCTCAAAATATTCATGTCACTAAATGATGCTGATTGTTTAATAAAGTCATCTCATTATGAAATGAAAATACGTTAGTATTAGATTTCTCCTTTTTTTTTTGTCCTTTCAAAATGTCAGTTTTTCCCTTTTCTTTTAACATAGTTAATATTAATATATGGGCCCAAATAGTATTGATGCTGCTCTTATTTTATTTGCTATGTTCACAGTTTTATTATTTAAGAATTCAGTTGTTGCCAAGTATTAATCAATATATTATGCTGCTCAGTTGGGCAAGCTGTATGAAAACATTGTGCCCCTAGGGTTAATACAGTCAAGAGCCAGAAAAGTGTTTTAGACATGTACACAACATGTGGTTTACTATTATCATTAAATGAGGTGAACTGGGACTTTATACATATGGATTTTGAATTGCATAAATTTTGATTGATATCATTTGAAGACTGAAACCCTGAAAGGGTAGATTTTGTGAAAGACGATACGCAGGCCAGCTATTACCACATACAATAGCACCAGAGGAAAACCTCCAAAATGAGCAAGGCAGCTGGCTTTTAAATAGCTAAAACATAACATCAATACTTATTCTGAATAATGGAAAAAAGAGGTAAAAGATGTTGACCCCTGCCTGACAATAACATGTTCCAAAAGGAGAACTGGCCTCTTGAGACCATCGCTTGCTCAACAGTAGCCCCTGTGATTTCCTCCCCCCTTTCTCTCTCTCTCCCTGATTGCCCTTTCTCCCTCGCTCAAAAAGATAAATATTTTTTGAGCGTTTAAACACTATAGACAACCAGCCAGAAAAAGAATTTTCACAAATTCAGGAAACACTTGAGAGGTAAAACCAACATCCTGAGACAGGAGACAGGCCAGCTTTTGACACCAAGGCTAGACCTTGGAGGCCTAGAGAAACCTTTAGCCAGGAAGCTCTCGCCACAGAGGTCAGGACTTGAGGGACCTTGCATGACGGCAAAAAGCAAGCACAACTTTCCGTGCCCCATCAAATCCAACAGGCCTTTTCATGGGAAATTTGCTGAATTTTTGCTGATCTGCATTAAACATGTATGAGACTTAGGAGTAAAGAGCCTTTCCTTAACTTAGTGTGGATTACTAGTTCATGCCGTTTTTAAGTGGTGAATTATAACATATGCAGGAATTTGAAAAGTCTCCAAGGCCTTTAAACCCATTTTTCTCCTAACATGTGATTCATGCGGCAAATTATCAATACATCACTCCACGAGATTCATTCAATTTGCTCAGATTTGTTAAAACTTTATTCTGAGAGAGAGAGAGAGCACTGGATAATGCTTTATTTATTATTTATGCTCCATAAATGTATTAAAACATTAACCATATTTCTTTGCAATGGCATACTTCAATTCTCACAGGGGAAGGTGTGTGGAGGGGTGGGGGTGGGGTGGGGGGTAGAAGTCCAAATGTTTCTCCAACTGCTACTTTAGTTTCCCCAAGGAGGGAACATATTTGTGTTGTGTTACACCTTTAAGTGTTGATTAGGCTTTCATGTTATGGTGACAGAAGTGCTGTGGAGTGTTTCTCTTTAATGGGATAATAAGATGCATCAGCCACAAGAAGGAAATGTTCCTTTTCAAGTCAGCGGTGGTAAAATGGTTTGTAGGTAAACCTCAAACAGGCATTCTTCTTGCAGACCAAGTACTAACATTTAAAAGAGGAACAAGAACCCAAAACATCAGCCAGGTAACTTGGACACCTGGTGTAAGAAGAACCAGACAGCTCTGAAACACAATGTTTTTTGTTTAAAAAAAATTCAGATGTTGTCATGCCCTTGTCATATTATTTCATTTTCATTTATTTCATTTGCACATGAAAAAAACTCCCAGTCGTTCAGCTGAAACCGAACACTGTTACAAAAACAACAGAAAAGTTTGGTTAAAAAAATAATAATTCAAAAGCTCCTAATTTCTGCCTTGTGACATTTCAACACAAGTTCCTGAAAAACTGCCTTCTTTGCCTTTGCTTCTTTTTTTTGAAAGGGTGGGGAAGAACTTAATGGTCAGGAAGCCTTCTATCACAGCTACCTCCCCCCCTCCTACAACCATCATTATTGGATAACAATTGGCACAAATATTATGGTGGGGAAAAGGCCCATAAATCAAGAAATAAAAAAAAAATAGTTACTGCACATTTTCAAAAAAACACGTTGTGCTCTCTAAGGTCCTTTTCATTTTAACCAAATCAGGGGGAACTTGTCCTCACAGCGGCAAGGCAGATGGAACAATAAATCACAGGAACCATTGACTGCCTGCAGTGTACTCTCCACAGCTGTCACTTTTGTGTCTCTTTGGTTTTAGCTGACATGGTATGAGGTCCACTGTGAACCAATCTGGACTTTTTTTTACAGTCATATCCATCAAAACGACCAGGACCCATCAACCTACTGCCGCGATCGATTCGTTTGCTTATTCTCACGCATAAGCCAATACTCAGCTCACTAGGTGAGGCGTCCGAGAAGCACCTCATTTGGGTGGGTGGGTGGGGGGCTTGCCTCTAGCTACAGCTGTGATTTTCTGAGCAGTCTTGGCTAATGTTATTAAAGTTGCATCATGACAGATATAAAGCAAAGCAGGAAACGGGCTTTGTAAAGGACAATATGAAAAGCCAAAAGCACTGCTAAATAATTTTTTTTTGTTGTTATTGAAAATGTTTCTTCTCTCTTTTTTTTTCCAGTTGCATCAAGATGCTTACCAAGCATTGAGTTTACAACTCGTTGTTGATTTTACAAAGTAAACAAGCAAATGCTATGTGCATAACCTTAGCTGTCTTTGTAAAGGTCAGAACATAGTTGCTAATTTCATCTTCTGCCTTTTGGTGGCACTCTGATGCCAGTGATCTCCTCCGGTGCGATATTTTTTTGGGGAAACAAGATGTTCTTTCTTAACAAAAGACTCAATCTACAAAAGGCTGAAAAACAAAAATTGATTAAATGTGAACTCTTGGAGGAAAGTTTACTTTAGTGTAAAAAAAAAAAAAAAAGCCTGCCAGCACTAAATAGCAGGTCAACTGTAATTTGGGCTAAAGGTTACATTATGCACACAATGATTGCATATTCATGTTAGCCAAACAAAGATTTTCTTCTTCTAACTCATACTGAAAGCACAACTTGAGTATATAGATAGGAAATTCAGGTGATGGAGCACCTGGTATAGTCTTATTTTAAAAAAGAGAGTGAGAGTGAAAGAGAGAGAGGGTGGGGGGGGGAGAGAAGGAGAGAGAAAGATGTTTCTTTCCTCTGTTTCCTATAAAAAGCAGTTATCTCCTAGATCCTTATACAGAGGGGAAAAATCATTGAGCATTGTTTTGGAAGTTATTATAAAAACCTCTACTTAGGTCAAGTTAAGTTTATTATATTTTATACGCTCAGTTTCATGATTTTAAATCGAGGTGACAGCTGAAAAGCATCAGAAAACTTTGGAATTTTAGAACCGTATGTTACCATGCAGGAAAAATGTGCAGCCTTTCTATTGGAAAGCAAATAATTGCATTTTAAAAAATATAAACTTAAAAAAAAATAACTAAACCCACTAGCTCCTTTTGCATTTTAAATTGATTTTAAAATGTATTTTGTATGTATAACAGGTTTTTTTAACTATATGTGTGTGTGTGTGTGTGTGTGTGTGTGTGTGTGTGTGTGTGTGTGTATTCATAAATTCTCCCAAATGCTCATAGTTTATCTTTTTCTAATCTTTTTCATAGTTTGATTTTTTTCTAATCTTATTTGGACTTTTTGTAAGATTCCAAAGAACACTTTCTCCAATGTGATTTTGTCATTATTGACTATAGATCTAAGAACAGGTTTACAAATGGGAATATACTTTTTTTCTGTCTAGATACACAAACTATACCCTCCACCCCATATCCCATAATGATATCAGAAAACTGAAAAATTCATCTAAGTAAATTTTACCAAATGGACAATTCATTCTTTGAAATGTAGATTTCAAGGGAAAAAAAAATAGACTGCCCAAATTGTGTTCACAATAAAAATTCTGATAATTTAACTTGTAACTTTTAAAAACAGGCAGTCTCAGAGTTGCTGAAATTAGAATGTATAATAAGAAAAATAAGAAAACCATAATGTAGCAGCTGATTGCCACTCAATAGGCATTTTAGAAAACTGAATGTATTTTCTGTACCATGCAAATAAATAAACTCTAGGTACATAAACATGAATAAAAATGTGAGTTCTTCCTGGAGTGTTAGATGACAAAACCAGACACCCAGTCCCTTTAGCCTGATAGCTATTTTGTCTGTATAAAAACTAAGGAATATAAAACAATGAAATATGGAATTTTGCTGAAGACCATAAGCTACTAATGTATATAAAAACTAGATCTATACATGGGAAAGGTCAACTGTTCTGAAATTTTCCTGCTTGAAATGAGCAAATTTGAGGGGAGCTTCGTCTGGAAAGGACGGTTATCATTATTAATAAAGGTTTGTTTCTTGTTATTGCACTGCTCTTTACCCGTAATAGCAGCAGCAGAAAATGTTATTTTTTTCTGTGCTTTTTTTTCTCCTCTGTAACCTTTAAAATTTGCATTCCCCCAAAAGTGCAGTTATAGCCAAAATATGGGGGGGAAGGCCCTCAGTGGAAAACACTGACAACAAATTTCTTCACTGACTCATGTTATGAATTTGTATTGCTTGTAAATTTTAAGTTGGCATTTGCAGCTGTTTATTTTCTTAAAAAAGCTAACCTTGCTTATATTGTTTTGAATATTTGAATAAATTTAATTTTGAAATCCGAATCATACAACTGATTTGTCATTCATATTCAATGGGCTTAACTAGCTATATATGATGTCTATAAGTGAAAACAGTCAAAAGGTATCCTAGTCAAAACTCAGACTGCTTTCTAATTCTTTTTTTATACCTTTTAAGCATCCTTTTAGCTTGTTATGATTATTTTTTAAAAAGGAGATCCTTTAGTGCATTATACGTATATTAGTATTTTTAAACGCCACAATTCTTAAGTTATGTACAGATACAGATTGCAATTAGCATATAAATACATTCTTGAAAAACCACTGATGCTCATTTTCCACATTTTATTTTTGTTTTAAAAACCTTCACATATGCACCGTTGCCTGGTAATTTCATTTAGGATTTGCAAGCTAATGTAGAAGGAGCACTTTGTCTGTTTAGTCTGATACACATCAATAACAAGAAAATTATTTCCTAAATTAGAGACAATCATATAGTTATAACCAATCTGTATCTACATAAAGGCTCTTATGTCTCACTTTACCGCATTCTTTGATTGGTAAACTCAGCCCTCTTTGATCCTATCTAACCGAAATAAAATTTATCCATGTTACAGCTTCTAGCTGGTGCTCTCAACTGGGTCCTGTGGCTCTTGAAATAAATTATAGTAAGAAAGGAAGGACAGAATGGAGACAATTGCGTAAGACCCATGGGAAGTAATATTTAGGGCCATGATTACAGTTGTATCAGGTTAAGGTGTAGGATCTAGTTGGAATAGGAACCAGAATGCTTATGTATTAATGCTGGGACTGTCAAACCATGCGGGGTTCCTTCTATACTGCATGATCTGACCTTAGAGTTAAATGATAGAAAACTATAAACCGTTGTGGGAAGCATCTAGCCTTCCAGATGATCCCACAATTCCCTGCATCTCCCCATTGATCATACTCAGTGGGGCCGCTGGGAATTGTAAGTCAGCAAAAACTAAAGGGATGTATTTTTCCATCCTTGTAAAATATTCAGCCATGAACTTAATGAAGTCCCACTTTATAAGGAGAGAGAATCATTATAATATATTAACCCTAAATGCTGCTGGCATATTTAGAAAGACTGAAACTTAGAAAAGTCATAAGTCTGACATTTATGAATCCTTACACTGCAGGTCACAAGACTTAAGGAAAAGAGGCTAAATTAAATTAACATTTTAAACTAAAAGGTCCCTCTTCTTCTGAGTCATCTCAATTAAGTTGTAAAACAAATTATACAATATTTTATATTTTAGAGACATTTCTGAGTAACCAGTTACAGACCTGTTCTGAGTTTTATTTGACTACTGAATAATTGACAAATCATCAATAGATTGTAGCTGATAGAAGAGATGTACTTAACTCATACCAGTGAAGTTCCAGAAAGTGACCAAGTCTTTTGCAAATATACATGTATCCCTGGGAGAAATTTCAAACCTCTATAATTGCTCTCCCCCCCCCAGTGTGACTATGGGGTAACAAGGGCTACTTTATTTAAGTATCGAGAGTGAGTTGCTTTAAAGATAAAACAAAACAACCCCGTGTCCTCCTCTCTCCCCCATGTCAGTTGCCCAGGTGACATTTTGTAGCAAACATGGAAATCACAACACCAGGAAGTGTTGTATTTTATGCCAACAACAATATGACAGTTTTCTCTGTAAAGAAAACATGACACTTTTCCAAATATCAGAGGATGCTTCTGCTGCTCCAGGGACTCCTATACTGTCACTGAAATGGAAGGTCACAGGCTGGCTTCACGATTTCTATAGTTTCAAAATGTTGTGGTGGAACGTTTCCACGCTAAATGCTGTAGGCTAAGGGAAATCTCTCCCTTCATCTCTGAAAGGAGTGACAGGAAGAAAAAGGTCCCATTTTGACAGCAGTAACCTCTTGGTCTGGAAGTTCAGCCCTTGAAATTTTGAAGTTAAATTACCTATGTTAATATGTTGTTGCCTTTGTCAGATGTATGCATACATGTCTCTGTGGCAAAGATAGAAGAAGGGGAGGTAGAAGGGAAGGTAAACTACATCGTTTGAGAATGTCATTTGAAACCCAAGGACTAGAAATATGTATGAGAATATTCTATTCTAAGCCATTACCTCCAGACAATGCGGATTTGGCTGATTCTTAAGTAGCATTAAAGATGTTTCAGTTATGTGACTAGCTCTATGGATGTGGTTGTTTGAATGAGACTTTTTTTTTGGCAAATGAAAAAAGAAAAGGGAAGAAGAGCCATACATACTCATTTACATAAGATACATCTCAAATATCATGGCTGCAGTGGTATTTTTCCAAAAAGCACTCAAGATAAACAAGCTAAGAATGTGATTTTGGAAAGATAATTGCTTCCTCTATTTTCAACCATTTGCAAGTCAGTACTGGGACAAATACAGAAATCTCAGTTCAACATGTATATAAGGCACAACTTTTTTAAAAAAAGTTCTCCAAATCTATTTTTCTTAAGATATGTTGTCTTTTTTTTTTCTCCCATTCCTCAAGACTCAAATTGCCATTTGGCATGTCACGCTATAGTTGATATATACTGGTGTATATATGTATTTAATAGGCAATAAGAATGTAATAACTGAGGGCAACCCTAAAATAATATTTACATCAGTCAGATAGCTTAAAGACTATGCAATAAATGTAATATCATGAACTAATAATGCAGCTCAAACCAAAATATTTGGGTTCATATTCTGGTTAAATAAATAAAACAGACATGAGGAATTAGACTGGTGCTATAATAAAATCATTGCCTGTTTAATATGGTGTGTTATGTAGAGCTCCAGATCTTAATAGCAGACCACAGCAAGAATGTCCCAGATGATATCAACAAAACCTTCACTTTCTCATTAGCAATCAGTAAATTCTCCTGGTGTCTGCTAGTTTCAAATAAGGGCAAGTGCCTTGATGCCTTGTGTGAAGCCCAATAGGATCATAGAAATAATGTAGTCTAATCAGCAGTGAACACATGAGAGCCAGCATTCATAACACAATGAAGTGCATTTGGTGACTTCTGTTCAGCATCTTTCCCTGGCTTCCCAAATTTCAGAAAAACAAAATTGGTATTTTGGTGGGTCCAGAAAAAGGAAAAAAGAAAAATAAACGCTGCTTCTTATCACTTACAATCAGGAAAACAATCTGTTTTATAAATAATTGGAAGAAATGCATCACAATATAGCATATAGTAAAAGTTGTATAATAGGGGACGGATACTTCAAGGAGAGTTAAGGCAGGGCCGCCATTTAGCTTTTGAACGGCATGCCAGAGTGTCACTTCAGAAAGTAATGGGATGTTTGTGTGTGTCAGGTTAAAAGCTACATTGGATTTAACTTCATACAGATTTAAATTTAATGAACACTGAACCTATAATTATAATTAAATTCCTAACTAGAGAACAACATTTCCCCTCTTTTTTCTATTAGAATTTACAATTTGAAAAACTTTGTGCTTTTTTTCTTCCTTCTATACTTGGGACTATGTTTGCCAGAAGTATCATACTTGGACTGCAGAAATCCATACAACCCCTAGATGGTAACAAAGAGATGGTAGGATCTTTATCTATTTGCTGCCAATTAGCAGTGGTCTGGATTTTTGCAGCCCTACAAGGGCTGCAACCCTACAATGGCTGAGTATATTCTGGATTTCATGTGATACAAATTATTCACAATGACAGATCTTGTGATTTCTAATGGTGGCAGTTTCATACGCTCAGGTTATCAGCAGCCAATGACAGACATAACTTATGTTTTGAACCCCTCCCAACCAACATGTTATTTTTAAGTCATCTATAAATAAGGGAAATAAATGACAAAGAGAAAATTAAACGGAGTTGTCTGACAATGGCAGGGAGCCATAGGGCTTCCAGCAGCTGGAATATATCACTAAACAGTGCTTTTTTGGAGGCAAGATGAGTTGTGGAATCATAGGAAAGGACAAATATATCACTAGGCTCTATTCTGAAGTATCTCTAGTTGATTACAAGAGGGGTCAGTTCCCAGAAGTAATGTAACCCTTCTGTAATGGGTGCCTATTATTCGCTCCTAAATAAAGACAGATGAAAGAAATAATGAAAAAAGAAAGAAAAGGGGAATCTTCCCATCAGGGCTCACAGACATCCTTTTATTATGTCCGTAGTACCAGCATCTTCAGAATTGTATTTATAATTTTGCAGATTTACATAGAGACCTGTTAGCTATTCACATTTGCATATTTCTAAGGTATTTAGCTGTTTAAGGACAAAGAACAGTCCACATTATCCAAGTTTTCAAGACATCAAAGAGTTATTCTTCAAGACCAGAATATTACTAAAATAACACTTCTAAGAGCCGAGCGTAAAATAGATTGTAGCTTTCATTCTGCTCTACACTAAAAAGTAGAAAGCCTTTCTTTAAAAAAAAATCCTTTGCAAACTTAAAAAGGGTATCATTAATGACACATTGATATCTCTCTATTTGTTTTACCTTTCTCAAGGCATTTCCTAACTAATCTTGAGAACAGCTATTCAAATCCTTAGTATTTGCTTGATTTTATGCAATGATTTTTTTTTCTCCCTATAAGACACCTGCTAAACAAACATAGAAAGTTGTTTACATAAACATGCTTAAGTTTAATAAAAGCTGTTTAAAAACAAAACAAATGACACAAAAGGCCAAGAACTAAAAACACAAGAACCAGTGAAAAATGAATAGGTAAATTTAGTAATTTTATACCATGAAGTAACTCGCAGCAAATCTGCCCTCTCCTTTTTTTTTTTCTCCCTAATGTGAAGCCTGGACTGGTTTGGAAAGCAAGCATGACTTTATCCTGAGTGATGGTCAGTACAAAGGACCCATTGTCAGGTTTCATTGCCTCAGAGAATGCAATGCAATTCTATCTACTAATCCTGGAGAAAGTTACATTGAGCTTAATAAGACTACCAGTAGTTATGCAGGCACTAGTTAGGATATAGGTTTTTTTAAAATACAACCAGACTTACAAATATTAAACATACGCCGAGAAGTTCATCTGTGAATTTTAAAAAGTTGCCCGGGCTACATTTAATAGACTATTAATGTAAACAAAAGCATATGGAGTGATACCAAAGTTTTTGTAGAGCCAATGGGAATCCATAACCAATTTTTTTTTTTTAAAAAAAAATCTGGGCCACAAGCAAAACTGGTCCCTGTATTTCAGGGGTGTCAAACTGGTGGCCCACGGGCCGGATGCATCATGCACAGCCACACCCATCCCAGCTCCATGAATTAGAAAAATGTCACAAAACATCACCTGACGGCAACATGACAAGGAGAGTTTGACACCTGTGCTGTATATTAATGAAGTGATGGATATGTTTAGTGGCCATTTTTTTTAGAAATCTAATCAGATTTTAAAGAAAAACAATATACATCCATTAGTAGATTTAATTTGCTGCTAATTTATATTATACAGATACAATGCTTCCAGCAATAATCCTGAAGTGTTTCTCATCACAACACTTCTGATGCTACTGGTTCTAAACCTTACTAGCTCCTCCTAGGTTTGACCAATTGCCACAGATAATAGGAGTTGAAGTCTACGATCCTCTAGAGAAACAAGTTTGGCATTACTGGCTTAAGTTTATGATGAAAAGGATTTCCTTCTGGTTCTTAATGACATTAAGAGGATTCTGTACATCCAAACTGAGGAATACAATAAAATACACTATTCTCTTTTCAGAAATACCATGTCTCTAAGAAATGTAAAAAAGAAAATACAGATATTGCTTTCATTTTGCCAAATCCTGATAGGAAAAAGAAAAGCAAGGTTCAAATTTTCTTCTCAGATATAAAGCCCAGTGGATGATTTGCAGCTGTTCACTACTTCTCTGCATAATTCATCTACCTCAGATAGGTTGTGAGATTAAAAACTGGGAAACAATGAAGTGTATATATTACAAAAGTGGGATATAATGTTCTGTATTCTGCTTTGAGATTCTTAGAAGATAGGTGAGCTTTAAATATAAAATTGTTTAAATATGTTGGCTTATAGCCATCAATAGTCTTTTTCCATTAATTTCTAAGCCCGATTTAAAGTTATCCAACTGTCTTGTGTCAAAGGTTCAGATTTTATATCATTCTTCCTATCATTCCGTGTCCATTTTGCAAAAACATTTGACCATCAATGGACACCAAACATAGATCCTTATGGGGGAATTTGGTGTGTGTGTGTGTCCCAGTGCATTTGATGGGGCATCCCTAAAGCTTGGATCCTGCAATGATCTTGTGCTTATCCTTGCTGACACTGTCTGCAATCGGTTACTTAAAACAATCAACTCCTTCCTTGAATCGCTTTTCAAAAAAATCCTAAGTAGCAGGATTATCGTGGGAGGAACTGTCACAAGCACTTAAACAAGATAAAATTAGAGCATATGATGCATGGTGATTTGCTTTCCATAGTATCTTTGGAGAGTAATGCTTTTGAAGCTTATAAACCATAAAACTTTAATAATTAGCAACCTCCTGGGGAATCTAGTGATAATACCTATAGGACAACTTAGCTTTTCTATCCAAAGATGGCTTCTGAATAGCAAGCCATGTGGCCCCTGGACTTCTGATTTCCCACAGCTGAATGGTCAAAGCAATGCTTCCTTTTATTAAGACACCAATACACAATTAGGCAACTTTTTTGTGTGTGATGAAGCAACCTTTATCACAAATCATTGATGATGGTTTGAACCATTTTGCTGACACATTCCCCCATTGCTTTCCTGGTAAGCTCTGCTTTTCTGGAAAGGTTTTTGTCTTGGAAATGCTCAAGAGAATTAGTGAACCAGGGAGCGCAAGCAGAGAACTGAAAAACCAGAGAGGGAAGTGAAAATAATTAAAATCCTGATAACTGTAATAGCAGCAAAGAGGAAGGCAAGTACTTGTGAATAAATGTTAGCCTTTAAGTGCCAGCTGTCACTCTCTGCCTTCTTACAGCTAACCTTTCAGTCACCTCAGCTTGTCTCCCTAACTTGTCCTATTATGCAGGAGTAAGCTGAGTCATTGTTTCAAGCAGGAGGTGACATGTTAATAGCTTAATAATAGTATAATCTCACAAATAATAATATGCTGTCACCCTGTCTAAAGCACAATGTTTACAGGAGAAGTGGTAATGTATGATGACAGTAATTTGAATAAAAATGAATTTACTGCTCTTGTCTCATTTGCAGTAAATTCTCGCATCTTTCATGCACAACTGGTGCTCCATGACCTCGTTCATTATTGTGTTTGCAATGGCTGAAGCCTCCTTAAAGGAAAAAGGCAGGCGCATGGAACAGAAACTTGCAGCTTAAACTGATCTCCAGAAGGCGGGGAGAGAGAAAGAGAGAGAGGATTCACACAGTGATTTTTTTGGCAAGAAGAAAGAGAGAGAAAAAGAGATTTTCACTTCATTTATTTGCTGAGATGATTCAGTGTCAGGCAGGCTGTTTAATTACTTCACTCAGGAGGTGCTGATTGAAAAGCAGGCATGAGTTGATATGATTATATATTGACAATTTACAAAATTATTGCCATTAAAATGTGTCATAGGGAAAGATTATTCAGCATAGGGAGCAGATCATTTGAGGCAGTGGGAAAGTTTTGTGCTACTTAAGGAGTAGTTTTCATGCCACTGACATTATTCCACAATTTCAGCCTTCCCATTTGGCAGGCGTTAGTCACTCTCTTCCTATTCACTTTATTTAAATTAATTATAAAGACTCTTGTATCAGAATGGGTTCACTGAGCTCTGAAATAAAGTGAAGAATACAAACAACTTAATTAGTTCTCCATCAACTCAGGTTTTGAAATTCTAAATGCAGCAATGTTGGCAAACAAACATTTACACAGTTCTACCTTGTGTTAATATAACATTTTTGCAGGAACTTCTTTTTTTTTTGCCCTTTAAATTTTAAGAAGTCTTACTAAATGATGTTGAGAATTATGTAAAAAGAAAGAACTTTCAAAGTCAGAGACTGATATGCCAGGGCTAAATTTAGTTTGATGGAATGAGAGCAGCTAATTGAAATGTCCTTGGTTGGCAGGAAAAAAAACCCTGAAAAGGGTGAATTTTCAGAAAAAAAGTTACAGTACAGAACTGTGCAAAGTGAATGATATGCAGACCATAATAAAATATATTTCTGACTGACCTAATTCATTGGCTGAAATAATTAAAACTACAGACAATTTATTCCTTTAACCTTTTTTTCCTTTTCAACCTTATTTCTTCTGAATTCATCATGAAAATATTATATTCTCCAAATGTTCTATTGGGTTCAGTATGAATTACTCTCAAGTGTCTAGAATTCTACCTTAACTTTTCCTTCCCCACAGCTCACAATCTGGATGGTTCAATTAAATGAAGTTAATTGAAGAATGACCAGGTTGCTTGATGACCATTATGGTAAATTTTTATGGCAATTTTCATTTCTAGAATATCATTTTCATTTCTACTGCATTATCAGGGAAGTTATATTTTTGTTGCACAAACTGTTCATAAGGTAGCATTGAACCAAGGTTGGGGACAGTAAGAAGCAATTCACCACTCGGTGAGTGATCATTGTTTCTCAACACAGTATTCTTCTTCAGGCTGTTTTGAAACTATAATGAAAAACAGGCTTGCATTCCAGGCTTGTGCTCCTGGAAGAAAGCAATAATGAAATAGAACAAACAAACGAACGAATGAATATAATAAAATCTTCATATAAATGAGAAGTTGAAAGTTACCATTGGTGTACTAGGAAATCAACCTGATAATTTCTATCTGCATTCTTACAATGTGATGCCTTATTGTTTCCAACAATATGAAACAGCAGTTTAGTTAAACTCAAGAAACCAGAAAGAAGGTCTACAGTTGTAAGTTACCTATTTTTTTTATTTAACCGTTACAAAAAATAGTTTAAGGTTCACGAAAACCTCAAAATTTCCATGGTTTAAAGCAGAGGTTTTCAAACTTGGCAGCTTTAGGACTTGTGGACTTCAACTCTATGCTTGCTGGAGAATTCTGGGAGTTGAAGTCCAGAAGTCTTAAAGCTGCCAAGTTTGAAGACCTCTGCTTTAAAGGATCCTATTGGGGACAAGGATACTTCACCACCACCAACAACACCACCATTCCATACCACAAGAACAAAGCTTTTTAATAATTGTACAGAATACAGATGGAGGGGGACATTTTCAAAAGGGCAAATCATAGAGTAAAGAGTAGAGACTCTTTAACAATGATCAGTAATTAGAATAAAATTGATAACTTTGCATTTAGCATGTGATAATATCTTATGGAAATAATCTCTTTATGACTCTTGCACAGACATACATTTCTTGTGCACTTTCATGCTCAGTCTCTTCCAATTCTCTAATCTGCTACTAAATCTAATACTAATTTAAAATTTGTATGATGCTATTTATTTGTCTGTTAATTCTTCCAATGATTCTGGGCATGTGATAAAATGTAGCAAGAAGTTCCCAGGATTTCAGGAGGGAGGGAGGGCATTCAGGAAGAGTAAGAGGCAACCCAGCCCAAACATTATGTGAGAGAAAGAGGGTGAAGACCAGAGGTGAAATCTACTTACCTTCCCAACCGGTTCGGAAGTGCACACGCCGCACAAGTAACAATGCCCGGGCGGGTGGGCGGAGTCTTGCACCGCCATTGCTACCGGTTCTCCAAACCACCGGCCGCCATCGCTACTGATTCGGCCAAACTGGGACAAACAGGGAGCATTTCAGCCCTGGTGAAAGCAGCCCCTCCCTAATAGTTCATAGGGCATATTGTAAACATGGATAGCAGAGTCCTCAGTCTGGCAAGGTTTTATTTATAGGGCGTAACACAAAAAAGAACTCGGCTTGGAAAAACCGCCATGTTATTCTTGGTTTTGGAACTGACAGGGTAGCTCACAAGTATAACATTTTAAAAAATACCCAGTTGGCATTGCTAATGGAATTATTTCTTCATCTATGCAGATACCACCAACTGTGGACAACTGCCCCAGAAGTTTCTAAAACTCTAAGGAAGAAAAAAGACAATGGGCAAAACTTTGTCTATAGAATTCTGAATTTCCTCAAATTTCTAAAGTTAGATGATTTGCCAGAAAAAACATGGAAATGGCAGTCTTTCTATAGTCATATGGGCACATAGCCCAAGTAGCTCAAATACCAGAAGGAAATAATGTTTTGCATATAAACTCAAATCATTTTCGGTAACGCCTTCATAAAATAAAGCACATGTTCTTATTTTCAGCTTAAATAAAATTTATTTAAACAAAAACTTCCAATATAAAACATGATTAAGCCAACATTCACTACAATATGCTGGTTAAATTAAAGACACACATTTTAAATGAACTATAACCTAGAATTCTGGTTTACATCTAAAACAATGAAATAACTTGGAACTAGTATAAAAAACAGTAACTTGCAAAATTGAAACATACACAATTAAAAGGAGGTTAAATTAACTAAACCTATGTTTTAAAAACATCTTGGTTTATTGCCTCTTATTGCTTTTTTACTTTTTATATTTTACATTGTTGTGTAAGATAAAAGTCAGTATTTTTAATACTTCACAAATTCTCAACATTTGTGCCCTTTTAAACCAGTTATTAGGAATTAAATCATAGAAAACAGAAGGGATTTTTTCAACAATACATTTATCTTACCTGTGCTTACCAGCTAAAATATGAAGTCACCTGTAAACCTACTTAGAGAAAGAACAGCTGTTTCAATTTCTAACACTAATAAGGCTTGTTGGGTTTTCTTGAGAGGGGAGGGTTAGAAAAAATATTCTGTTCTTAATGGAAAACAAATGTTATATTCTCACTGAACAGAATAATAAGCTTGTAAAAAGAAAAAAAATGCAGTTTCATGTAATGAATACTTCAGGAAAAAAAATGGGGAAGGAGAAAGGAAAAACAGCAGCCTCTAAAGTATGTGATAAATATTGAATGTCTTCATTTAATCAGTTGGGGATTAAGCTATTCAGTGATGATATTCATTTTATTTCTTTCTGTAATAAATGTGTTTTATTAATAATCCTATTTTATCCTGTATGGCCATCAGAGTTCTGAAATTAGATATCTTTTTTTCTATATAAAAGGTTTACTAAAGGTGCTCCTACCATCTGTTTTTTTATATTTCATAAATGTATATGATATGAAATATATATAAAAAAGTCAAATCCCAACATTTAGGTATCTAATTCATGAACAGCACAGTGTTAGCTAAATATTACTAATAATATGTGAAGGAAATGCATCCTTTTATAAATTCAACGTATGACTTTCAAAATCTTATCTTGAAGAAAACAGGTAAGAAATACAGTTCAACTATTGTCAGTTTCTATGTGACCTTAACATGGACGAAATTTTATTAATAAATCAGCACATTGTCTAATACATAAAAAAAATCCTGAAAATGTAAACAATTACGAAAACCTACATATTGAGATAATGGCTCTAAACCAAATTATTTTCTGAGACATTAAGATGACTAGAAAGAGGATGAACCTTTTTAATACATTTAATTTAATTCAAATGTAATACATTTTTGTATTTTTAATGTAATGTAAATTTAATACATTTAATACATTTTGTTAAATTACAGATTTGGATGGTACATAGAAATTTCTTCCTAAAAATACAAATTTCTATAATTTGTGTTTTTATGTGTTGCTATTTTTTTCTGGACTTTTTTTGTAAGATTCTCTCCCTCCCACCACTCACCTCCTTCTCTGCTTCTATCACTGTTCACTCTATTCCTGGGATATATGAGTGAAAAAATCCATCCTTCCTTCCTTCCTTCCTTCCTTCCTTCCTTCCTTCCTTCCTTCCTTCCTTCCTTCCTTCCTTCCTTCTTTTTCTTTGGCAAACACATACTATACTCTTTCTTCCTCCTATTTTCTCCACAACAACAACCCTGTGAGGTGAGGTGAGTTGAGAGAGTGTGATTGGATGAAAGACAGCTTTTCATGGCCAAGGCAGGATTAGAACTCAGGGTCTCTTGGTTTTTAGCCTGGTGCCTTAATCATTAGATCAAACTGGCAGAGTGTACTACCAGCAGGTTCACTCAAAGTGTGAAAGTCACCTCTATGGAAGGAAGCAGTACTTATATTTAACATCAATGATATAGAATGAAGTAAAGGTAAATGATTGCTTCAGTTACAATGGCAAAGGCCATTTGTAGTGCATGGACATTGATAAATCCTATGTTTTTACAAAAAAAATTCCAATGATAGAAAAAATAAAAAGAATGATGTTGGATGGTGGAAGTCCTAGATTGGATGAAACCCTAGGAAGAACTGAAGTTCCTTTGAAGTATTCATAGATAGTTGCTGATGTTGCCATACACAGAAAGGAAATCAGAACCTGCAAAGATAGAATTGCAGTGGGAACATGGAATGTAAGAAGCATGAACACAGGAAGCTCAACACAGTGTTTGATAGCCATGGACTCACTTGCTCACTATTGTTGATAGAGGAATCAGTGTAATGACAAACAGTAGTGATGATTGTGAACATCCTTGAAAGATTCCTCTCTAGATATTAACCTCCTCCAATTTGTCACCTTAATTAAAAATTAAAAAGTTAAAAATCTGATCTACTCAAATTCAACATTAGAATGCTTTATTCCTATCACTGACTAATCTTAGGTCACATAAAACACAATAAGATTTTTTTTTAGAAAAGATAAATAGTCAGCATAGGCAAAACTTAATTCATATAACTGCTTTGAACACTATTAATATTAAGTGAAAGACAATCACAAATTTAGCTATGGATTGGTAAGCCATTATTGTTATTAGAGAACTTGGAATAAGTTGAATCAAGTCAGATTGTTCCTAGTGAGGTCCTACCAAATCTTGATGCTTTCTAAAACAAAATGATGGTTATTAAACATTACAATAAAGTCAATCACTCTGATCAGCTAAATGTTAATAAAGAATAAAAAGATGGCATGGGTATTGAGATAATGAAAATGTGATACATTTGTGTTGTGGATTTTGGTAGGCTTGACAGAAATGCAGCATGTTTGCAGTCATGGCTCCTGACTTTGATAACAAAGGCTTTGATTACATGGAGTTTTTTGCTTTAATTTATATGCCGCCCTTCTCAGGAGACTCAGGGGGGTTTACAATGCGTTAAGCAATAGCCTTCATACTTTTGTATATATATACAAAGTCAGCTTATTGCCCCCACAATCTGGGTCCTCATTTTACCTACCTTAGAAAGGATGGAAGGCTGAGTCAACCTTGAGCCTGTTGAGATTTGAACTTGCAGTAATTGCAAGCAGCAGATGTTAATCTGTTGCTTGCAATTACTGCAAGTTCAAATTTTCAGAGTTTTCCAGAATCTCCCATCTGTGATTGCAGTTTGCAGGATATTACAAAGCACATTAGAACTCTTTGGAATTTTGGTATGGTGATCAGGCAAAATATTTAGAAGGCTAGTAATTGGATTGAAAAAGACATCAGGATAAATTAGGATGTGCTCATTTGATGGTCCATATCAGTATTCATTTTCTGAGGTTCTTCCTGGCCAAGTCATGCCCTGCTGTCATTAACGTATAGGAGGGAAGCCATAATGGTGCAGCTTTTCTTTCAACCTATCCCTGGCCTACCCAACCATCTTACTTCTCCTCTGTACCAAGAGTTTTAATATGCTCCTTGTGATTTTAGCAAAGTTAACTGTCTTATTTGATTCACTGGTATATGTGATTCTTTCTTTTCAACTGCTCAAAATTGTTCTTTGTCCTGTGCTTCAGAGCAACAAAGATCACGAATGACTCTACAGAATTGAAATTTATTTCTTCAATCATTATTATTTGAGAACTGATGATACCAAATCCAAAAGTGGTGATTTCACCAAGGGGTTTCATATAGATTTTGAATTGAAGGGGAATGAAAATTGATTCCTGGGACATTACTCAGATAAGGGGCTCTAGGGAATAACTTTCCCAAGCAATACTGACTGGAACTGGCCCTGAAAAAAAGAAGAGAACCACCATAAAATGCTGTCCCCCCCATCCCAATCCTTGGAGCTGATCCAGAAAAATACAATGATCAATGTTATCCAAAGCCACTGGGAGATTAAGGAGCATAAAAATTTGCCTGCCGGACATATCCAGCCCAGAAATGGTAATTTTAAACCAGATGAAAAAAAATGGGCATTCTTGTTTCTAATTGGTCATTGGTCAATGTATATGTCAAGTAGACAATACATAATCTATTCTGTTACTAAATTTACATTTTAGTACAATTTTAATGGAGCTTGGGGAAGGTTTTATGGTGCAAAATGTGTGGTTGAACTCTATCCACCACCAAAACAGAGGCCTGTTTTTCAGTAGGGGGATTTTTAAAGGCAAGTCTTAAGGCATCAATTTAATCATTAAAACCTCAAAAACCCATTCCAAATTGGGAGGCGGAGGGTCTCATTCACTCCGGTGATGTCACAATTCTGCCAGCTAAGTTCCTTGCAGCAGCAAGTAGAAGTATGAACAAATGTTTACCTTTCCTTATCCTAAATACTGTAATTCTGTGACACCTGGATTACACAATGCATCACATTCTGCCTTTCGAGAGACAGATGCTTGTCCAGTTTCAGCTTCAGTGCCAGCATTTCCAAAATCTTACTAGGGAAAAGATCCAACAGGATCAGACAAATGATACAATAGTATTGTAATCTAACTTTTTATTGTTAAAAAAGTTAAGTTCCTTCCTTAAAGAAGGAAACATCTATGATTATATATTTATGTACCCACCTATATCTGCAGCCATGCATTTAAGCATCTGTGTATGTATTGAGGGAAGGGATATATTTCTGAAGACTGCTGAATGGATATAAGCAGTGTACAAATTAATAGATGTAAACATCATTCCTAGTTATTCAAACTTTGGCTATAATTTGAAGGATAACTTATTTAGAACTCTTGAGAGCAGGATCAGACACTTCCAATGTTTTCATGTTCAGTTTCAAGTTAGTGCTAATCACATTGTTTTCCAAAGGAGATAGATATTGAATAGAAACCATCTGGCAATGCATTCTTTATCTCCTAATTACAATGTTTTGAGTGGCACCTAAATAAATTTTATTTACAAGCACATGCCTGCTTGTTAAAGCCTTTGTTGATAATTGTGTTATTAAAATATACTTCTCTACTTAATGATTCCGGGACACTAAAGTTCAGGATTTTTGAATTGACAAAGAGAGAAATGGATTTTTTAAAAAAAACATTCACAGCAAATATACATGCTGTATTTTATTTTTAATTTTACACTTTGAAATAGAATATTGTGGAGACCTGATAGATATCTAAAGCTGAAGTTTAAAAAATGAACTTCCAAAAATGTAACAAAGAAGAGGTTTTATATTTCAATTCCTGCTCTAAATGTGTGTGTGTGAGATAGACATCACATATACCCAAATTAGAGTAATAGCTTGTCTAACCCAGTATGTTTTCTGCCATTCCCTGACAGCACTTCTGTGCAGTCTCACATATGCCTTTCTTTTAGGTTCTGCAACCTGAGAAATTCTCTAATTCAGCCTTTCCCAACCTGGTGCCTTCCAAATTTGTTGGGTTACATCTTCCAGAATTCCAAGCCATCAGGCTGAGGAGGACTTTTTTAATTGGAACTTTTCGAATGACTGCTCTTATGCATGCAATGGGTGTGCTTGTCAGTGGAGCTACAGCAGTGACTAGTGATGCCCCCAAAACTCAAAAGTAGCTGATACGTAAGTTGAATTTGGCTCAAATTCTTGGAAGTATAATGAGCTCTAACGCAGATCCCAGATATTTTGCATATCGTGGAGAAAAGAGTTCTTAGCAAAGCTACAATAATAGGAGATGGTCTGAAGGCTTACCATTTCACTCTTTGTTACTTTAACTCCTTTAAAGATAAAGTTCTTCTCCTAAAACTGCTAGAGGTGATATTTTATGGAAAAAAGGAGAGGGGAGAATGGATGTAAATCACCAAAATCAATTAGAATTCAAGATACAAAAATAACAACATTCAGTTCAAGCTATTAGAATTTCAGGCTGCTTTTGATAATATATCCAAACATATTATGTAATGGGAAATAAATTAAAAATACTAGCATTTTCTACCAGAATGGGGTGAATAGAAAAGATTAGACTTTTTAGATCAAAGAATGGACAATGTTTTCAGGGCTAACAGTGGATCAGTCTTCCAACTTTAGAGGCCCTCTGGTAATGTGACAGGAAGGTCTGGATCATTGACCATATTCACTCTGGGCATATTTTAAAGTGGAAATGTGAATGGGACTTTGGGATATAAATAGTTCCTATTTCCACTCTTCTTCTTTCATCACCTCAAAATAGCCGGAAACTGCTATATTTTGGGCCTTGAAGATGAAATATTTAGACTGTGAAGGAAAACATAATGAGATACTGTATTTCTCAGATCAAATCAACCCTCTGAACCTTTTCACAAGCAGATTATTTTGATATGGCGTCAAAATTATCTTTAGCATTACGATAGGTAGAATTTAATGCACTTTCTAGGAGTTGCTAGGAAAGAATATGAAATTCCTTCATATATTTTCCTTGCTGTCCCAGCCATATGGCTATCCTCTGGAAACAATATAGCACCATTTCTAGAGACAACTCCATCCCCATTTTGAAAAGAATATCTATTTTTCCTACTCCCTCAGGAAGGCTTTTACCTTAAAAGAAGTTTAAGACCATAAAAACAAAATGGTTTAAAAGCCTTCATGCCACCTTAGGTTACTGTAAACTTAATTCATTTGTTATTTCAACGTATTTTTCCCAATGTTAACAACTTGGATTTGTATCTTCTTGAGCAAAATGTGAATTATGAGAAAGTCATTTGATCCATCTCTAGCTACAAATCCTACTAAGCGGAGTATAGACCATCTGAACAGTGACTTATGTTAACAGTGTCACCCTAATGTTGAAAAGTCTGGGAAGAATAATGTCAGGTGCTACTGATATACAGAAAATAGCTTATCTGGTATACTCAACACTCATACCTTCCATACACTTGCATCTTGTAGGTTCCCATCGTTTAATGGCTCTTTTCTATTTGGCTTTCTAAATAAAGACAGAACAATTTTTCAATATCCTCAAAACGGTGCTCCCTGGCACTCTAACAAAAAAAAAATTCCAATAGGGAATAAATGCTTTTGAAAATTACTTATTTTTTATATCATATTTCTGCTTCATAGAGTACTTTCTATAAAGTCACCTTTTGTTTGTCGGATTACTTCATATTGCTCTCTCCCAAGATGGAGGAAGATTTAGAGGTAAGACTGCATTGTTATTTTCATAGGCATATTTATTCACATTTATGTATGAAAGCATGTATGCATGCATGACTGAGAGATTGCACTCATGTTCAGCTCTTTGATATTATTGTGATAATTAGTGTACAAGCCATAAGATGAATCTCCTGTAAAGATGAAGCCAGTAGTAGACAATTTTCTGCTGTTTAACTGCAGGAGCCAACCAATATTTTGAAGAGCCCAGGTGGACTCAAAGAATTAGGTTGCTGGCTTTTCACCTCTGGATCTAAAGCATGCCATTAGCGATAAGGTGAGATGGGAAATGTGCAATAAGAATGTGTTTCTGAATCCAGATTGGAATGTCTTCTGTGACTAGAAATGGTAAGAGTCTCTCTCTCTCTCCCTCTCCTTCCCCCTCTCCTTCTCTTTCTCTCTCTTTCTCCTTCTCCCCTCTCCCTCCCTCCCTCTCTTTCTTTTCTCTTTCTCTCCATGTCCCTCTCCCCCTGCCCCTCCCTCATTCCCTCCCACTCCCTCCCTCTCTCTCCCCCCCTCTCTCTCAGAGAGAGATGCGTGACTTCTGAGTTTTAGTTTTCCAGCGGATTGAAGTCAGAAGTGAAAAGTAGCTTGGGAGCTTTGTCTGGTGGAAATTAGTTTGTTTTACAAAGTCAACAATTTGGCAGAACTCAGCTGAATTGGCAGCATCTTCCAAAGAGAAGCCCAGAAAAGGGACATTTTAGGTTTAAGATTCAAAGTTCCTATTCTGTGAGCAATCATGGGGGTAAGTAAATTTACAGTGCCTCTACGGAAATCAAGGTTTCAAACTCTCCACTATCACAAATAGGTGTGTGTGTGTGTGTGTGTGTGTGTGTGTGTGTACTGTATATATAAAATGTTTAGTTGTATTCTGATTAATACAGGAACTTTTCTGGGATATAGGACATCCCCCACCTCCACTCTTTATATCAATGCTATGTATATCACATAATAGATCTTGATGGTGTCACTCTCAGAAAAGGGATGATAATGTTGCTGAAATATGGCTTATTGTAAAAGTATATGAGCTTTACAAGAGCTTGGCAGGTGTTTCAAGGGCAGCCTAAAACAATTCAGGAGTTTAGTCACATAAGGAAATAAGATAACCTGTTTAACACCCTGCCTAGCAGGTGCTCAAGAAATATATATATTTTTGATAAATCCTGAAAAAAAATCTGGATCCTTTATATAAAATAATTTTGTTTTCAGGTTGTAGTGTAGCTTTCAAAGCATTTCCCCCAACAGAATTCCTTACAGGATTTTATATCCTATAGGTTTTTCTTACCATTTTATGACACAGATAACAGTACTCACTTTAGTAGTTGTTCTTTTCCCATTTTGCACTATTATTTTTAAAGAGGCATTCAGTAGGGATAGAGATAGAAATAACTAGATATTCCCAAACACTAAATTTGAGAGGAATCATTTCCAAATTAATAATGCTTGAATTATTTCCTTCATTAGTCTATAAAGTAACAATATATTTTTTTTTCAAATAATATGACAGTTACAAACTTCCAGGTGTACATGCAGATCCTTGTCCTTTGGCTATCTCATCAGGCTTGCAAGAAATTCACAATGAATAAAGCACAGTGTAATTGCTGCTACTGATAGCTAAAGAGGGGACTTGCTTCTATTTAGGAGATTAAAGAAACTCTCCTTTTAAAAACTGAACTCATGCTGTTTTTGTACCTTTTCACACATATTAACTTAGGTCATTAAAAGGGGGATAATTAAAGGGTGGGGGGAGAAATTAAACCAAAGAGATGTTTGTCTATTCCCGAGTATGGTTCTTCATTTCTTTGACTAACAGCAGTCTGCTTTTAAACCAAGAGCATCAGAGGCTGCTAGGGCAGACTTAAAGCTTGTGGTATCTTTTGGTGAGATGTATTTCTCTCTCATTATGCACCTCATAAAAAAAGAGAAGTCCTCTTATCAGAATTAGCTGAGATTAGCTAATGAAATTCTTACTTTCCCATCAACCTCTAGGGCTGGGGCAATCAAAGAGCCTTTTATCATCATCAGTTAACCTCGGAGAGGTGTAGGAAATGCTACTGCACCATTAGAGCATTTAAAATTGAGCTGTGAGAATGCTAAGCACATGATGAAATAAAATGTTTTGAATAATTCCTTACTGAAAACTAATTCTATTTCCTCTACGGAGAAGAAATAAAATTTATTTTAATCCCAGACATTTTGAAAATAATTTATTTATAGAAAGTGTATAGTAAGCTCATTTATAGTAAGCTTTCTCTAAATGTAAAGAATGGTGTTTTTGTTTTTATTATTAAAAATTATATATTTTTTAGAAATTCCAAACTTCAAAGCAACAAAATGTTCATAACACATTATGCAAGTTTACTGAAGGGCATCTAGTTGAACCCATGTAATGCAGATTACTCAAAATCTTCAAATCTACTTTAACAGCTCTTGGGTTTTTTTTTTTCCTGCCAAAAAGCTCTTAAAGAAAAAAAAATGAAACACACACACACTCGCTCACACCCGCCCCACTTTATTTCAAAGTTGGGATGATTTGGGGTTTTCACCAGGACACGGGGATGTTTGTTAAATGCCAGGATGTCACTAGTCACTATCATAGGCAGGGACAATCTCCATGTTGAAATATTTAGGGTATTTTTTTTTTTATTCATTTAGAGTAATCATTTGAATCAAAAGTCTTTGGAAAGCAAATGCCTCACTTAAGTGATTGGGTAGATTTAGAAATGAAATAGATCAAAGTTGTCAAACTCATGGCCCGCAGATTGGATACGTCATGCGCTGGCCATGCCCACGTCCGGTTTAGTGAAGGGGGAAAAAATTGCAATACGTCACGTGATGATGTTGTGACAATGAGAGTTTGACACTCCTGAAATAGATAATAGATGATAGAGAGACAGACAGACAGACAGACAGACAAAATCTCATGATAACGTAGAATCATAGAGTCAGGGCAGGAATTTTCACATCATTTTGGATACAGGACTGTCCAATCTCCCAAATAATCTGTAACTGTGCCACTAAAATAGGACCATTTTGCTGCTGAATTTTAGGCAAGAATTTTGGGGGTACTTGAGATGATACATATGTCCCTGGGCTACAGATGAATCACCAGCTTCATTTGATCTGATGAAGAAACAAAGTTGGAAAATATATGGTAACAATTATATGTTGTATTTATTTGCCTATGCTTGGAGAAATGCTAATACTTTAATGTTGGTTTGGGATTCCTCATGTTATCCCTGATGGAGGATCCTAACCAAAATCACTTTTCCATCAAATACCACCTTTAAAAAGGATATTGCTTTCCTTTTGTTTGTGAACTGTCTGTAGAGCATCCTGGATAAAGTTGATCTGCTTCAGCAACTATTTTATTGCATTTTTATCTTTAAAAAATGTAAAGTTAAACTATTCCAGAATATATAGGTGGAGAAGATAGTCAGTTATTTTTCCTGCTTGTGTTAGCTATGATGTGATGTACATAATTACTCTGTACACTGCCTTTCCAGTTATGGTGAGTTATAATGGTGTAAATTTCTCTAGCATTTTTTAACTTTGTACCCTGATTAAGAATTTCTTAGTTGTTCTTGAAAACATAGCTTCATTTTCAAGGCCTGGAAGAACTTCTGATTTGAGAATGAAATGATTTAAAATGGCAATATCTAGTGTATAAAGTTATAATGTAACTCAAGTGTTGGGCAAAGAGGTTATTCATATTAATATTTACAAGATAAATTCTGTTCTTCAGTAGTGTCTCACTACACGTGGAATATCAAGAGTGGGAAGAGAAGTCTTGAAGGATAATAAGATTTTAGGAATAATACTTTTGTAAATTTGATAACTGTATATATCAATAATTCTGAAATTCTCATCCTTTAAACCAATGGTGAAATCCGAACTGGTTTGCTACTGGATCGCTGCATGCACATGTATGCTGCACACCAAACATGCACTGTGTACGTGCATGCATGCATGCACAGTGCACACCAAAAGGAGGTTTGGGAAAGTAAGTAGAAACTAGGGGGGATCAGCTGTGGTGTGCAATTTAGCTTCGCTAGAAAGCAGGATTTTCTGCTTTTGGTACACACCAAAAGGAAGCTCGGGAAGGTAACAGCGTGGAGGGAGATCAGCTGTGGTATATGATTTAGCTTTGCCAGAAAGCAGGATTTCCTGCTTTCTAGCAAAGCTAAACACTGCGCCACAGCTGATTGTCGGAAATACTGATTCGGAGGAACTGGTAGCCTTTTTTTTACTACTGGTTCGCTCAAACCAGTAGTTTTTATCACTACTGGTTTGCCCAACCAGAGCGAACCGGTAGCATTTCACCCCCTGCTTTAAACCAGTAATGGCAACACATGACTTCTTTTAGCATAGCCAATCATATACCATAAATAAATAGGTTTGGTTCCCTCTGTGATATTCTACAGGAGGGATGTCAAAGTCGATTTCATTGAGGGCCACATCAGGGTTGTGTTTGACCTTGGGAGGCCAGAGTGAGGGTGGCCAGGATAGGCATGGCCAGCTCAACGTCATTCGTGTTGGCGCCTGTGGTGGCCCGAGTGCTGTGCCTGCAAAAACAGGCTCCCGAGCTCTGTTTTCGCATGCGACGGCCTCCTGCAACCCTCTGCCAGCAAAAACAGTGCTCTGTTTTCTCTCCCGAGTTCCATTTTCACTGGCAGAGGCACTGCAAGCCGGTTGGTCCTTTGCTGTTTTCAGGCCCAGATCTAAGCACCCTGCGGGCTAAATCTGGCACCCGGGCCTTGAGTTTGACACTCAACAGTTGAGAAATGGTTGAGAAAGACAGTAGTCTTTCTCAATCATGGCAATTTTAAGATATGTGGACTTCATCTCCCATAATTCCTCAGCAAGCATGGTTGGCTGGAAAATTTTGGCAATTGAAGTCCACACATCTTCAGTTGCCAAGGTTGAGAATCACTGCTTTCAAGGTTCCACTGCTCTTTCAGCTGGCTTTTATATATTATAAGTTGAGATGTTATTGCATGTCAATTGGAACATGTAAGTTGTACCTATGTATATTTGCAGATTAGCACACTGGAGCTCCTTCCTAGCAGCAGTGCTACTGGTGCACCTGCCAGTCAAATTGTTATCATTTAAAGAAAATTCTTATCTTAGGGATCTGACCTTCTTTAGCAGCTGCTGAGGTAGATGCCACAACCAGGTCCCTGAATTGAATTTTCTTCTGGCTTTGAAGAAGCATTCCCAAAGCATTCTTGGAGATCAGCTGGGTAGGATTTTAGGATACTAGTACTGAAAATTTGAAGCATCGCCATTTCAATATACTGAGATTATTTTTAAAAAATTAAATTTCTCTAACTGCTTTGGAATTGGAATTTGCAATTGAATTATTTTGGATAATTCAGGAAGTTTAAAATGGAAAATTGGAAATGGTTATTTGCCAAGGAAACCCAAAAAAGGCATCTTTTGTTTGTTTTTTCAAATCTAGACAGACACCATTTCCAGCATAGAAAACTGATTTTTCTCCCCAGTACATCTCCAAAACAGGAGGGATGCCTTAAATTCAGTGACAACATAATGATGGTAATGATATGTGAGATATTTCCTCCTCTCAGTTCTATAATTTAATTAATGGCATTTAAAACATGCTTGGGTCAGTTGGACTTTTAGGAGCACTTCAGAATATTTTGGATATAAACTGTTGGATATGCCAGTAAATATGCATTAAGTCATGCTAAAATGTTCATATTTTCTTTTCATTATTATAATCACCTCATTTATTTGGATAGAAACTGGTGCGATTCTAAGCACTCTGAACAAATTTAGGACTAATAAATATATCAAGCGAGGTTGGCTTACATGCATTTTCTTCATCAACAATAATTAACCCTGCGGACTTTGGTGGCTTTATCAAATGTCAGATTGATTTATATAGATTTTGGCAGCCATGTGAAAGTTATAATTTATTTTTATCCACACATAATATAGGTCCTTATCACAGGTCCGTCTTAAGACATCTTAAGAAACTGAGGTGTTTGGTTTTTTTTTCACAAGTCCTCCAGACAATCTGTAGGGTGTTTTTATATAATCATGGTCCCCAATTCACCATGCCTTATTTACAGAAGGGACTCATTTTAATTCCTGGGCATTAGAAGTCCAATCTAGTTAAGCCAAACCATCCAGCCAAGTGCTGGCAAGCGCTTTCTCATACAACTTACATTTCCTTTCCAGCCAAAGAAAAATCCTGAAGAAGAGCCAACAGAGAAGGGGCAATTCATAGGTGGCAGGGGGAAAAAAAGACAAATACAACAGGCATTGATCCATTCATTGCTTTAGGGGGGGAAATCCTCTTTAAAGACAGAGAGAGGGGGGAAGGCAAATAATGCTTACAGAAAGCATTTAGCCCAGAAAACGTGGTTTGTCTGCAAGAGGGAATAGGACCTGTTTCCAATGGAATCCAGCTGGAACCAGAATATCCTGCAGGAAATAGTTATTATAAATTTTACAGGATTGTCGTTGTTGCTGCTTCTGTTCTTCAATGTCATTAATACATTGGTCATGCTGTGTACTACCAGTGGTGTCTTTATCATTTTATCATCTCACTACTATATTTTAGCTGTATTCCAGCAGTTAAAAGTCACCTGCCTTCTCACAGAACTATTCTGCTTAAGCAGGCTAGGTTTAAATCTAGCTCTGTGAATATTTATGAAGACTGAAAACAGTAAGAATATTACTTCTGTTGAAATACAAAGGGAAGTTGGTTGAGAGTGACAGATTATTTAAAAGGTCTTTCTACTACCTCTCTCCAGGGAGGAGGAAAAATAATCTTTTATTAAAGATTTTATTTTGTTTTATTTTATTAAGGATTTTTTAAAAAATCCTTTCCTTTCCTTTCCTTTCCTTTCCTTTCCTTTCCTTTCCTTTCCTTTCCTTTCCTTTCCTTTCCTTTCCTTTCCTTTCCTTTCCTTTCCTTTCCTTTTCTTTCCATAAAGCCTTACTTTTGAAGATGCTTATTCCGTGTTTCTCCCCTTAAGCTGCCAAGATGACACCACTGCTTACAGGTAGAAGAGAAAATGCAAGAAAAAAGTACCAAACCCCTGAAGTCTCAAGTCACTGCAATCATCTTCAGTTCCCAAATTGTCCTAGAAGGAGAATAGCATCGGATTTGTCTTCGGCTGTTTGGCCAAACTGGGGCACAGATGGGATAATGACTTTTACAAACAGCATTTTGATGAGAGGAGGGGAGAAGGAATCATATGTAAAATGCACAAAGGCTGCATAAACACACTGATGCCTGCAGCTGGAACAAACTAAAAAGATGTTTAATAATTTAGAACCAAGCAGGCAGGGCCTGTGCAGCTGTTGTGTGCAGGGGACCATGAAAGTCTTCCATTTGACAGCTGGCTCCATCTTTCCCCAGTTGCTACGTGAAGAAGAGAATGCAGATTTGGGATTAGCCAATCCCTGTTACCCTTGCCCATCTGCCACCAAGACCCCCAGCTCTGACTTCTCTCAGTAGAAAAGCGCACACATTAAAAAGTCCACACTCTCCCAAACATATGTATGCATCAGTATCAGCCGTCAGCCATTCTGAGGATCTGTTGACATGCCGCCAATACATGGCTGCTGTCGTTTCTTGCTGCAGGGCACATTTTGCATTTCACACATTTGCAGAAATACAAAATGCTGTTGGATGCAAACAATTCAGGGCCTAATTGGCTGAATTACTTCAATGTTACCTTGTGTCCCCCACCTGATTAACATAGCTCAGCTGGGAGGGCTGGAAAAGAAGGAGGGAAAAGGGATTTGGAGGGCAGGTGAAGCTATGTTTGCCCATGAAAGCAGGATCCTTTGCGAAATCCCAGCTGAGCTCCAGCAGGCCTGTGCCAGGCAGATAGCTGTTAGCAGGAGGGGAACTTCATAGATGCTCACATTCTTTTACAATATAGGTTTTTCTTGGGCTTGGCAAAAAGAAAGGCGGAGAGGGGGAAAAAAAAAAGGAATTCAGCATGGCTGTGGCATGATGTATGTGTTTCTGCTTAAATGTTCCTTTTGTAAGTAAGAAAGAAATCGCTGGATGGAATACATCCACCTTGGATTTAGAGGAGCTGTACAAGTAGAAAGGAGCAAAGAGGCAGGGAGTTCCTTGTCAATGCAAGCCAGCTAACACCGCTTTGCTAAGTATAATAGTACATTTTAACAATGGCTTAGATCATGTGGAACCGTCTTTTAGCCAGTCTTAGCATTGTGCTTATCCCAGCCCAAAGGATTTGGGATTGAGGTGGGGTGGAGAAGATCTTTTTTTCCCCCCTCCTCACTGCCACTTGCGTTATGTTTAATTTTGAGACTGCTGTTTTAAATTGCATTTTTTTTAATTTAAAGGTTTACTAATCCCAATCTCATGCTAATACCTGCCCTGCAAAACCCATAAAGCAACTAATAATCATTATTAGAGCCTATTCCAAAATGTTCTGCTATTCGTATTCATGAGACAGATTAGCATTTCCCCCTTCGTTCAGTGTATAAACCTTGGAAGAAAGTACCACAATTATGAAATTAGAGAATTTAGATCTAATGGCAAAATAGTTTCCCCGTTGATGGTGGGGGAGGAAAGATTAATTCTGCTTCCGATAAGTAGTTTTATTCATGTTAAATTCTTCCTATTTGCATTAATTTAAATATAAGCTTCTCAACACGGGGATCTGTTTTCAGAGTTCATTTATACATGCATAAACACACAAATACCTAATAAGCTAATGTAAAGTGATTAGGAAATTGCCTATCCTACAAAACCAGGCAGAGAGAGAAAAAAAAAAAGACAAGTAATTTTGCAAACACGTTTCATGATTTGCTCTGTGATGGGATAAACATTGTTTTTAAATCTCCATTTTATGCATATCACATGTTTTGTATTGATATCCTGCAAAGGTAAACCTTTCCGCTGTTCTATTTCAGTTGAAGTAGGACCCAAAAGATTTTCACCGACAGCAGTGTCTGGCTTTCTAACTTAAATGCTATTCCTTCATCTCAAACAACTTGTTTTATAATGCTGCAAGAAAAGGTTTTTTTTTTTCCTCCTCGGCCTCCAATGATTAAACCTCGAGTCAACAGTCTCAATGATGCCAATAAAGTCATCACTTTTGAAAGATCTAACAGTGTCTTAGAATTTAAATTCCATCTTCCCCACCTTTGAAGAAACTACGAGGGAGGAAGCTATTGGGACAATCCTCAAGATGGCCCAGATAATGGTCACAATTCTGCAGGAAGTTTGCCTGAATTAATTCCATAGGAGTGAATGGGGAACTGTGCGAGAACTTTACAATGTCACCTAAATGCTCTTTAGCTGTTTCTAAATGTGTTCCATAATGGGCTTCATGATAAGATTGTTTAATGTCAGAGGTGTCATCCCTCGGGCTCCTTTTATTTATGTATCAGACTGGCTCCTTTGCTTAAAAGTGTGCACTTGTAAAATCCATTTTCTTTCACATACTCATTGATTGCACTACAATTTTTATTCTTGCTTCATCAGCAGTCATTAGATTTACAATGAAGTACAACTATCCTTCCCACCCACCCCCACCCCGTTTAAGGTTATGACAGGTACAATGGCGAGAAAATTCAAAGTTAAGACTGAACATTCAACTCTGTTGAATTCTATGTGTTATATTTTTGTATGGGAAATAAAAATAGCACTATAATTGCCTAAAAAGCAGTCGGACAGAGTATATGCAAATATACTGCATATTGACATTATAAAGCTTCAGGTTCTGCCAAATTCCAGAGCAGTCAGAAGCTGCTCTCAGCAGCCCTATTTCACCAGTGGGCGTTTCTTCAGACAAGGCTGCCAATGAAAGAAAATGGTGCCAAATTATTTGGCAGATTTGCGTTATGCACCAACCAGTTCCAGAATTTTATCAGTGGCTTTAATTATAATGACAATAATATTTTCTTGAGGGAAAAACACATATACTGAGTACATGAACTATATCATGAAGCCAGTAATAGAAAGAAAATTTTAAAATGTTTATGGTCATCACATTAATCTCAGACAATTGATTTACTTTTGTGGCAAAATAGAAAGGTACAACTAATTTTCCTCTTGCAAATTCCCAGTACCTGTTTATCCACATCCATTTTTATTGTCTCATTACCATTTCAATCCTTTGTAGCATACCAGGTACAAGGTCAAACACAGTAGAATTTAAAATTCACTAAATGAAGGCCAAATGTTGCAAAAATCATGTTCCCATGATTTGCAAATTTCTTATTAACCCTTTCTTCTGATGACAAAATATTCCCTTTCAGGACCCAAGAAATTTCAATATAGGACTTTCTTTATCTTGAGAGCACAATTGTCAGACAGCTCTAAAGGCTTTTTATCATATTGTTTAAGATTATTTATTTATTTATTTATTTAGTAGTTCGATTTATATGCCGCCCTTCTCCAGAGATTCAGGGTGGCTTATAATGCTTTAAGCAATAGCTTTCATACTTTTGTATATACCTGCTTAGTAGGGCTTTTTTGCCCCCCCCCCAAGCGGTGATCTATTTTATACAAAGTCAGTTTATTGTTCCCACAAACCGGGTCCTCATTTTACCTACCTCGAAAGGATGGAAGGCCGAATCAACTTTGAGCCTGGTGAGAATTGAACTTGCAGTAATTGCAGGCAGCTGGCAGCTAAGTGCTACTTTAAAAGCAGTTTTAGTCCGCTGCGCCACCAAGGCTCTTTTTATAGATTTTTATAGGTTCAAGTCAGTAGTGGGTTGCTACTGGTTCGCTCAGGCAAACCGGTAGCGGCGGCAGTAGGCTCCGCCCACCCACCCAGATGCTTCTGCACATGCTCAGAAGTGTCACATGTCCATGCGAGCGCACGCCCACGAGCGAATCGGTAGCGACAAGTTTTGAAACCCGCCCCTAGTTCAACCTTACTGAATCCTCCCCTAAAGTTTATAAGATCTACTAATCCAGACTTTGATATGCATTTGAATCTGGAGAAATGTATGCTAATTATCTTGAAATTTCTAATGTATTTTGTTTGTTTGGCATGCTTTTGCCATTTCAAACTACAGTACCAACAAATGTGATTTTCATTTTGTACATAGAACTATAAATCATTCTTAAGTCAGAATTACATTGCCAATTATTACTGAGCAATTATAAATGCCCTTTACTATACCAGAGTGTTAGTCTGTACTTGGGAATAAAAACCAAGATTAATACAAACTTTTTCTGCCCCAAAATAGGCTGTTGTTGCCCTTCTTGAGCCAAGTTTCCTTCTTACCTATCTCATATGCATGTATTCATAAACTCAGCTCATGTGGTGGCTATTTTTAGATAATTTGGCTTGTAGAATTTGATTTATTAATGTAAAATGATTCAACTAAATGATGTTTAAAAATATTTTTCTTTGAATGGTTCTCATATAAAGTTTAAATAAGAAGCATCTGTCTGAGAGGCATTTTTATTTCTTTTTCAGGTAATGTGGATTGCCTGCTATTTCCCCCCCCCAAAAAAAAATTACACACACAACTATACAAAAATGAAGGAAGTATTTGCTTTACTTGTATATATATTTGAATACATTTAGCTAATAAATCTGTGTGACTTTTAAGTGCTACATCGAGAGCAGGCTTATCATTTTAAAGAAAAAATAATAATAAATTACAATAATAAGCTCATACCCAGAAGCTGAACTCAATAGGCTTACATCTATGGAAGAGAATATTTAGCTCAAAGTTGAACTCTGGGATCCTTGGTGCTCTCTGAGTAACATCATCAGCTAGTACCAAGGACCCCACTCACTTACATCTGATTGAACCTAGTTAGAATGTCTTAAATTTCTGACCTCCTATTTTTAAAAAAAAAAAAAAAAAGTCTTGCTAGCCTATGATAGACAAGAGGAATGAAGCTATTATTAATTGGGAACAGATTTTATTTTTCATATACTTATGTTAATATAATTTCTCAGGTTGAATCAAACCTTCCTAGTACTTTCAGTCCTTGCTTCTCTAGTCCAATCTACTTTTAGTTCTTTTTTCTAAGTCAGTGCTTGTAATATTTGTTTTCAAAATGACTGTATCCCAAAACAGAATGTATGGTCTTTGACAGAAAAGACTTTGACAGGTTTCGATGGCTGTAGGCTACCCACAAGGACCTCTGGACCTTTGGGTTCTTATTTCAGCCTACAGCAAATCATTCAATAGGCTTCTGAGTGAGGGAATTTTAGAATCCATCCACCTTGTAAAGTGGATTGATCAGTCGTAGTGAGGCAAAGTGCTGGAAGAAGAAATACGCCTTGGGATGGCAGACAGGACTTCAAGACCGAAATTACAATCTTAGGGACAAACATGTCTATGGTTTTTGTATAGCCAGGCCTGGCTATATTAAAGCCTTGTGGAGCTAATGTGATCTACGTGATAAATGGGTATGATGTTGCTAAGATTTGTTTAAAGTTAAAATTTTTACTTAAAAATAAATATTTGTATTTTCAATATTGAAAAATAACTATTTTTATTTCTTTGTTTTACATCAGGCCTGTCAAACTGGCGGCCTGCGGGCCGGATGTGTCATGCGCAGGCCATGCCTACCATGGCTCCGCAAAGGCAAAAAACATCATGATATGTCACATGACGTGATTGAGTTTGACACCCGTGTTTTTCATTATAAGAGATTTTTCTTTTTACACATCAGTTGTAAAGCATGCAATGATTGCCTGCTTCACAACATAATCATCTAAAATTCCCCGGATTTTCCCTTCTCTGTGTCCCATAAATGCTAAGCAATGGGAGCAACATCCATATTTTTTTTCCCAGACTTAAATTTATAGCATGATAAATAATTAACCTTCCTTTCATCTACTCTTCTTCATTCAAGGTACATAAAGTAAAACTAAATATAATTCATTTTTTCCTTAAACCTTCTCGATAGCAGAACTTGCTAGAAAGATAACAATTTTGAAGCAATTGTTATCTTCCGAACTAGCATATTAAATAATATGTCTCTAGGGATCAGTTTTTTAATTTTCTATGGCTTCTCTTGTAATTTCACTCTTATAGAAGTGTCGGTATAAAGGCAGATGGAAGATCGGAATTAATGAATTACACAAAAAGGTTACTTTATATGGAAAATGTGTACCCTTAGATAGTTTGATTTAAAGAATTTGATGTTAGTGTAGAAACTGAAGCTTTTGAGGAGCAAATTAATATTGGAATCAGTAAACCTGACATCATTTGCAATTATTTTAATTGTACATTTAACAGACAAGTAGACCTTACCACCATCACCCTTGATAATACAGTTTTTCCACCTATCCTTTCAGCTAAAATATATTTTATAAATCTCCAAAATCAAAATTCAGTAGCAAGAATGCATGAAATATTAACAAGTGAGCTGTTAAGTTGAAACAGAACTTTATTACTGCTTTCTACTCAGAATATAACTATCTAAATATAAAGATCTTGTGCAATATTTTTCTAGTCTTTGGTGGGGGAAGAGGGAATTGTTTTTAGAAGATTGTTTTGATATGCTATTATTTTATATTAAAACAGAGGAATTCTTTCAAAATTCTCTGGTGAATTTCATAACGTAAGTGCTCCTTTTTCTGTATATTTTGAAGCACATTTCCTTTGCAACAGTAATAGTTTTCCCATGGTTTGAAGGAGAAAATGAAATCCAGATTTGTAATTCCTAAAAGGAGAAATTTTATCCTGTCCAACATTTAAGTAATATTTCCTGTAAAACATATGAGGCCATCTGCAGAGCTGTTTCCAGACACATTTTGAAGTGGCAAGGGCAACTGAAACAGAGGAGAACGGTGCCTGGCATCTCACCTTTGGGAAATCGAACATTAAAAGGTTTCTAAACAGCCAGCACTACAATTTTACGTTGTATTCAAGCCTAGCATAGTTCATAATTTCTTTAATCTGTTCACCTTTTATAGAGGGGGAAAGGAAAGAAAACAGAAAAATTCTGCCTGGGAGAGCTGGCCTGCTAACTCTGATTAGCAATAAATGGGCCACCTTGTATGTATGTGTGTGTGCGTGTGTCTTGGCTGCTGATTGTGTTTTATTTTTAGTGCATAGAAATGTTACAGGCAAATCGTCTCTTGTAAAGATTGAACAAATTTAACTGATTTGGGGAGACAACACAGAAATGCCGCATTTTCTATTATAGAGTTGCGTTTTATTGTTAATCTCCAGAGTCTCTTTATGAATTCATGTTAGTAAAATGTTACGACCTCACTATAATATTAACTCCGTGGAAAGACCTGCATTTACCATGTTTTGGTCCTGGAAGAATATGAAGAACTTGCGTATTTTCTGAAGAGATTTAACACAGTTGTATTTTTTTTTCCTCCTAACCATGACCTTACCGCAGACACAATTTAAAACTGAACGTCTGTTTGGGTGCCAGAGTTCAAAAGGAAAAGCCTATATTCTTGCTACTTAATTCAAAGTTAACATTTTCTCTGTGTGTGAAGAAACCAAAATATTATATATCAGGAATTATAGGGAAGGATACAGTCCCTTCTCCCTACCCCTTTGCATTTTTAGTGGAGTTACTGCCTCCAATAAAAGTAAAAGTAGGATTTTAAGCAAAGATTTTTTTGGGGTGGGGGAAATTGCTTTAGTGAAATCTAATGTGGTTTAGGATGTGGTTTACCATCATTGCCAAGATAAATAGAGGTTCTTATTTTTCTCCATAATAAAAATACTTTGTCAGGACAATGGATAATTTCCACCGAAGTGATTTTGTTTTCCAAATAAAAGGAAATAGTCACAGACAGTTAGGATGCCACTAACAATATTGAGTATTTTATTTGGGGAAGCAAGACAGAGACAAAATAATTTGGGGAGCCAACAAAGGATATCATCTAATCAAAAGAATAAAATTATTTCAAACACTGAAAATAATAGCAAAACTTCCAATAAATTTTTGTTATACGCTGTTCAGTGTCACTTTTTGTTAAATGGCCAGCAATATAAATGTGATAAATAAATAAATGAGTGAATTTATTGTAAGGCAAAACAAAGCAATTTATATTTTTTTGAATATGCAGGCTCAAATAATCTTTACACAGAACTAAATGGATATAATCTGACCTCGTCCTTTAATCCCTTATAATTCCTATATAAACCATGGTAATCAACCCAAGATGAAACCGTGTGACATGTTCTTTGCGACTCCTTCTTTTTCTGCCGTAATACTCATGGTTTAGTGAACTAGAAAAATGTAGTATAGAGAGATCTTCAATGCAAGGTTTGAAGCCAGGAAAAGAAGAAGGTATTAGTGTCATATTGAGGGTTACTAATAATTGTGTCTGATTGTATGCTTTGACTCTTACATTCTTCTTGATATTATAGACCCAATGACATTGTCAGATTTTTCTCTACGACATTTGCTTTTGTTCAACATCCATATCCATAATAGTTTCCTTTTTCATACAGCAGTTTCAGTACAGCATTCCCCCAGTATCAATTCATTACATAACAGAATCTGGCACTTTGTATCCAATTTTATCTGCATTAGAGCAAGATTATGACTGAACTATTCCATCCTGCATGAAATCAGCAAGAACCTTCAAAACTGTCACTTATATTTATAAGTAAAGAAACACAACAACAGGAGCAACAACAAGTGAATTATAAATGAGGACCGGCATTTTTATTCTGAGGTTGAAGTCAAATACTTTCTCCATATTGTTAGAATACCAATTTTCTTTTACTGTAGTGGTAACCCACTACAATATTCAGTCCCCAGAGAGGCATCCATACCTCGTGAGATTACTTCAGCAGCACATTATCCTCATCACGTATCCATTATATATACACTTTCAGACAAGTGGAAGTGTTTTCTCAAAAAAAACAACAATCTGGAATCTTGGCTTAAAACACAAGTTTTCTGTCAGAGCAAAGAGAGTAGTTTAAAGAGGGCTTATTTTGTTTTGTTTGTACAAATACGTTGCTTTAATAAAAAAAATTGTGAGGGAATACACGGCAGTAGTAGGCCATGAGATACATTCAAGGCAGCAGTTCCAAGCACTATATTCAGTGCCAAAAGTTACTTCTGAAAAATAAGGGATCTAACTATTATTTTGTGTAGTGCTTTGAAGGATAATTGGTGTTTCAGAGGTGTTATGTCCATGGCCGTGTGTGCTCTGAAGAACTTTTTTTGCCTTCAGATCAGCTTCATCTTGGTATATTAAGTAAACCACAATTGGTTGAACTTTACTACACCCTGTACCATAAACAACAGTGTACAAGCAATTTTTTTGCATTACAAAATAGGCTAATCCCTAAACCACTTGACATTGTGGTCAAGCATATGAATACAGTCTATATATTCTTCATTTTGCAGCATGATACGATAGTCCCTGTGTTACTTCTTCACAATATCGTTGCCTTGACCTTTCCATCTGATATTCAGATTTTTACGGAATTCTCTGCAATGATTTATTTGGAATAAGGTTACTGCTTCGTGTGATTAAGGTTATGCTGAATTTCTGAAGAGTAAAATGTTTGGGCTAAATTTGAACGATTGGTTGCAAACTAAATAATAAAATAATATAAAATAAATCTCAGCCCTCTCCTTCTATATTTTGAGTGTGTGTGTGTATGAATTGGAGATTTAAATGAAAGCTACCAACTTTTTCTTCAAAACAGTCAATGTCCAGAATGTTTATGTATGGTTATATATATGCATCTATGCATACTTGTGTTTGTGAGTGTGTTTTACACACATACACACACATACACGTACACATGCACACATGTACACACAAACATTCTTCCCTTTTTCATTTACCGATGAAAATACTGTAAACATTTTCTGTCCAATGTTGAGGCTCATAAATTGAGTCCAATAATTGTGGAAACCCCAAATTGTTGTATTGACAGTAATTAGAGCAGAGGATTTTCAGATAGATAGATAATCTTTATTGTCATTTTTTTTTTTTTTTTTTTTTTGCTATGAGCACACTGGTCCACATTAAAAATGGAATTCTATTGCCTGCTCTCAAAAGAAAGTATATATCTAATCATACATATACATAACACACATGATACACCCCCCCACCCCCACACATATACCCATACATATATATGTCCATTTTAAATACATAGTGGAAAGCGGAAACTTGAGAGTTCACAAGATTGATGCTATACGGAACAAAACTGTGACTGAATTTGGATGTTCGGATTCAGGAAGCCTTCACATATAACTTATAAAGACACACTTTTTATGAATTAAAATTAAAGAAAGACTTCACTTTTTCTACTTTTCTAACTGTCCAAGGAAGCACTGGCTGTTTTCAAAGACTTCTTCTGGGGTTTATGCCTGAAAGTTATGCAAATCAGTGATAACAAGTACAAAGCAGTAACATTTGTGTAGACGCAACAGAATGTTCCCACCATATTCAGCAGACTAAAAACTAAATGGATGTGGGGATCATCCCAACTCTTTTCTGCATCAATAAAATTGCCAAATCAATTTTAAAGCAGACACACTATGCAGCAAGCCTTCCCACAATTACAAAAGATGCAATCCCCATTTCACTGAAATCAGTGACAAATTGCATAGTTAATTAAAAAAAAATTACTAGCGTGTTCCCTGGGATCAAGATACATAGGAATATAAGCTAGAATAATATAATAGTGTTCTTGGGATCTCAAATAGATTTGTTTTAGGCAGTTTCCGGTGATCAAAAATAACATTATTGTTTTGTCTTTTCTGCCTTTTTCAGCATTTACAAAAGGGCAACTCAAAGTTGTTTTTCAGTAATTCTCTCTATTTGTATTTATGTCACTATCAAACTTGTATCATGTCAAAGACTATAAAGGATTTTCTCCCCCCCCCCTTTTTTTTTTCTTTTCTTCTCCCAGTAAATGTGTCTTTAAGGCATGATGATTAAGGAAAGAAAATGTCCACAGAAGCCCTTGGTTAAATACAGAGATGGAAGGGGCTATTCCATTCCCCTTGACAACGATATCTCTATATTCTGATAACCATCTGCTAGAATCAGATGGTATATGTCTTGGAACATCTGGATAATGGGGTTTCAACTGTAATCTCATTAATTTAATATTTCTGTTTAGGAGATAAGGCTCTTTTATATGAGCTTTCCAAGATGGATAAAGCTTTTGTTGTTCACATAAGGCACAATTCAAAGAAAGTTAAGTATACCAAGTCACAGTCAATGATCCTGCTCCCGACTTTTAAGGCCACTGCTGATTACAGTTAAAGAAAGTGAAGCCCTTGTATCTTAGATGGTTTTTTCTCTCTCTTAACTTTTTCACAAAGTATATAGCAGAAGGCTTTCTAGCATTTTAAGAAGGTTGTTCTTATTTATTCATTTTTTTCCAGCTCTCACTTATTGTCCGTTTTCTTTCCTTGCCACCAGTTCCCCCCCCCAAAAAAAATATTATGGTATTATACTAGAATAATACTGATATTTCTAATTAGTGTTAGAGTAATTCTAATACTATTTTAGAAGCCAAACCTTCTAATTCTTAGAAAAAGGACAAAAGTTATCCCCTGCATAAACTGAACAATTAATTGGGGCAAATTAAGATTTATGCAGCAATCTTTTCTTCTGCTAGCTACTGCTATTATTGGCAAATAAGTTTGGGGATAAGGAATTAGAATAATCTGTTTTAAAAACTGAGGCAAAGTTGAAAGGGATGGTACATGGTAAGATTATAAAGAACTTGTTTTTCCCCCCTCCTAATCTGAAAATGACATTCATTCCTTTTTTAGTTTTTTGAGCAGAATTTTAAGAAGACTAAAGACGTCTGGATATTATTTCAGTCTTTTTGTAATATTCTTGTTTAACAGCCCCCCCTCCCCCCATATGCTGTGTTTATCTTTTGCAATCAAACTAGAGCTTCAAAATTATGTAACATTTTGAATTAACATAAGTAAATCTGCGATCAGATTATTTTTAACAGAAATTTTCTTAGGAAGTCAATTTATTATTGACATATGAAAGATATGTGCTTATGGGGTAGAAAACAGTGTTTTCTGAATCATTTTTTTAAAAAAAAATTAGCTTTTATAGAAAAAAAGTATTTTGAAAATCTCAAAATTAAATGAATGTAAAAATATTTGAATGCCTTTTAAAAAGGACATTTTTGACCAAAAGAATTACACATTATCTTCCTTCCTTCCTTCCTGCCTGCCTGCCTGCCTGCCTTATTTGCTGCCTCAAACCCTAAAAAAATGCATGACACAGAGAAAGACAATAATGACATAGGCTAACACAATTTTTGAATCTTCACTAAATATCTAGCTAGAGCATCATTTCATTTTTATTTTATTATCTCCTAAGAAAAGTTAAATAAAGAAATAATGAGAGCCACCTAATTGAAGATGAAGCAGTTTGGAATTGTGGAAATAGTCTTTCCTTAAAAACTAAAAAATTAAGGAGTGATGACAGAATTTCTAGAATTCAGCACATCTTTAAGTTTGCTGGTTTGTTTATGCATTCAATTTGTATGTTTTCCCAACACACAAAATGATGGTTTACAACAAATTTAACAACAATCATAGTAAGAATACATATCAGAAACAAATACAACAGATTAGCAACAAAGACATCAACCAATAGCCTTTTGAGGATGACTCATCAAGAAGTTTGACCCCAAGTTTGGCTCCAGGAATTGGCAGGTTTCACTATTTTATGAAAGAGCAATATGCTTGGAGCATATTTTGAGAAACAAGTTGTTCCCTAGAATACATGCCATGGTAGTGAAGGAATATTTCCTGGTTTCAATCAGATGGCATTATTTGTTAGACGAGACAAAACATGCCAACTCTTTCAGGTAAGATGAACAGAACTATGGGATACTGACAAATAATTTGGCCCTATGCCATGAAGGCCTTTAGATGAGCTGGGGCTTCTGACCCAGGAATAGTCAAAATTAAGTGGTACAAAGTGGTAGGATGGGAGCTCATTCCATCACACAATTCATGCTCAACTCATACTTTTGAACAGTTGAGCTGCAGGGGTGGGTTCTACTTACCTTTACTACCGGTTTGCAACGGGATTGCGTGTGTGCGCTCACTTCACTCATGTGCCGAGCTTCTGAGCATGCCCAGAAGCTTCTGCACATGCGCAGTTTGCCTATGACAACATCTGGGGTGGTGGGCAGAGCCTCCCGCTGGTTTTACTACCAGTTTTTGTGAACCAGTTCCAACCGGGGGCAACCCATCACTGTTGAGCTATTGACATCTCAATGGACTTCTGACCCAGCATCCTAACCATATGAGTTACCATGGTCCTTATTACTGAAACTAAAGAAGTCTGTCATTTCTGAAAAGGGGAGCTGAATAATAACAGCAAATATGTGGCCATGAATAACTGTGAAAGTCAAGTTGAAGCAGAATAAGAAAGACAATCTGTTTCCACATTATGTTCTTGGAAGTCCTTAACCTGATTGATAGGGATCCTGAAAAATTGAAATCCTTTATACTATAGATAGCAATATGTAAGATACAATATCTTAGAACAGGGGTCTCCAACCTGTGAATCATGGCCCACTACCAGGCTGTTGCCTATTGTCTATCAGGATGCATGCTTGTCTACCTCTCACTTGCACTACCTCTCACTTGTTGCAAATGAGTGTACCTCTCATTTGCAACAGTTGCTGCAAATGTTGTGCGGCTTCTTGTGGCACCATGAGCATCATGTACATGTGCAGGTGCTAATATCACCATGAGCATCATGTACATGCGGCCCATTTGCAAACATGTGCGCTTGTGAGCCCGTTCATGCCTGAACATCATACAGATAAAGACTACTGCCCCTCCACACCCTCTGGGCTGCCAACCCAGAAAGGTTGGGGAACTCTGTCTTAGAAGATATTCTCTATGTTTAAGTCCTTCTAGTACTAGAAAATGAACATGGATCAATGCACAGATACACTGGGAGGTTATAAAAACTGAGGGAACATCTATAGAAATGTGGCAAGCAACAGAAATGACAAACTCTGGAAAATAGCATAGTGGCCCACTATTTGATCAAACAAGCAAACTATTGCATATTATTCTTAATTTCCCATAGTATACAATAATGCCTAGGACTGAGTAGCCATATTGGTGGGCATGTGAGCTCAGCTTCAGGTGCATATGCGTGAGCTAGCCAACTGATTTTTGGGCTTTCTGGGCCCGAAGTAGGGAAACAGGCTGCTTCCTGCCTCTGGAGGGCTTTGGGGGCTGGGTGGGGAAGGCCCATTTCTCTCTCTCCCCAGGCTCCAGAGCCTTTCTAGGAGTCTGGGGAGGACAAAAACGGCCTTTCCCATCATCCCCGGAGGCCCTCTGGAGGCCAGAAAAGCTCATTTGCCAACTTCCGGTGGGACCAGAAGGCCTGTTTTTTGCTGTCCCCAGGCTCCAGAGCCTTTCTAGGAACTTGGGGAGGGCAAAAACGGTCTTACCCCCAGAGGCTCTCCGGAGGCTGGAAATGGCCCGTTTGGGACCCGAAGTTGGCAAATGGAACATTTCCAGCCTCTGGAGGGCCTCCAGGGATGGTGGGGAAGGCTGTTTTTGCCCTCCCCAGACTCTTAGAAAAGCTCTGAAGCTTGGAGAGAGAGAAAAACGGGCCTACCATGCTATCGCATACCAGGAGCATGGGGAGTGTGGGGGGGGGGTTGCACACGCATATACGGGGGCAGGACACATAGAATTATGGGTGTGGGCACACGCACACATGACCCACCGTGCTCCCCCCACTCCTGGCACGCATTGGCAAAAAGGTTAGCCATCACTGGCCTAGGGTCTTCCAGTGCAGCCCTTTATGGAAAAAGAGTTGCCGTGTGTTTAAGCAGGCCATGAAACAAGAGACAGTATTGCTGAAAAAGCCAAAGAATACAAAAAAGAAGTTTAATTGTTTATTGAAAAGGCCTTCAGTTGTGTCAACCATATCAAGCTGTGGATTGTCCTAAGGAAAATGGGAATCACAAACATCTGATTGTTCTCATATGAAACCTAAACATAGTTCAGGAAACCACAGACTGGGTGGTATGTGATGCATCAGCAAAGGCGGGTAGGGGACAAAGCTGTATGCTCTCATTTATTCAATCTACATGCTGAATTGAAAGACACAGCATTGGAAAAATATGAGTGTAGTTTTAAAACTAAAAAGAAAAAGAAACATCAATAACCTATGCTATGTTGCAATACTGTTCTGATAACTGAAAATGCAAATAATTTGCGAACTCTAGAACAAGGGTGTCAAACTCACAGCCCACGGGCTGGATGCATCATGCGCTGACCACGCCTACCCCCATTTTAGCTAAGGGGGAAAAAGTCGCAATACATCATGTAATGACAATGTGACGATGCGAATTTGACACCCCTGATCTAGAATATCAAGGAGCTCAGTGGGAAAATGGGACTAAGGTTAAATACAAAGAAATGAATGAACGAATGAAAACAGGTACAATAACCAGCCTTAGAACCGACAATGTAGATATTGAAATGGGGGAATAGTTTACATCTGTTATAATCAACTATCAAGAGCAGAAGAGTCAGCAGCCAAGAAATACACACAGATTAGCACTTGGTAGGTAGCAGTGAAAATCTTTGTCAATGTTTTGGTAAAGGAATTCAGAATTGATTACGTGCCTATACCTACAAAGATCAAGACAATGATTTTACTTGTGACATTCTAGAGAAGCGAAGGTTGGACTTTGAAGAAATAGGATAGAAAGAGTATTGATACTTTTAAATGTATTATTTAGAATAGCAAAATCAATATGTAATTTGAAAAACTACAAAAAGACATTTCCACACTAGGTGAAATGAGTTTTAAAGTGGTGAATGCACTTTCATTAAAGCAAATGCAGAATTATGCATGTTGGAGCAACAAAACCAAAAACTTCCAGCTGTCACATACATATTAATATGATCTAACCCGGCACTAACTGATTCAGTGAGATCTTGGAGTTGTGGTGAGCAGATCAAAGAAAAGACTGACCCGTTTTGAAGTTCCTTTTTTTTTTTTAAAGAAAAAAGCAAACTCTATGCAAGATATCATAGGGAAATAATTGAAAAGAACAATGACTAAGTATTAATACTCTGATAGTAAACGTGGAGCTGCATTTAGAATAGTTCTGGTCATTACACCTTGAAAATGTTGCGGAGCCAGAAGTCATGAAGAAAAGAGCAACACAATGAGAAGAGCAGATTGCTTGTTTGTGATTGCCTTTTCTATTTATATTTAACAATATATAAGGGATGATAACATAAAATAATGCATGATATGAAAAAGTATGGACAAGGAGAAGTAATTCTCCTTTTTTCACAATATTACTTTCTGCAGTGAATCCATCTAGTATGGAAAAAAAAGGAAACAGAAAGTCACAATCACATTAAATCCTTACTTAATGATGACAATCAGGAATGTTGGAATTGTTATCACTAAGCAATGCAGTCACATAATGTTGTGATCTATAGCAATAGCATTTATATACTGCCCCACAGCACTTTATGGTACTCTCTAGGAGGTTCTCAATGTTGAGCCATTATTTGCATATTGACCCCAACTATCTGGGTCCTCATTTTAGCACCCTCAGAAGAATGGACGGCTGAGCCAAGCTTGAGCTGTTCAGGATCGAATTCTTGACTGGGGGTAGAATTTGCCTACAATATTGCATTCTAACCTCTGCACCACCATATGCCTTATGACCATATCACTTATTGATGGAAATTCCAATCCCAATTGCCACTGTAACATGAAGACTACGTATAGACCTTTTTAAAAATATAGATTTAATTTTGATTGAAAAAATTCACAGAAGTAAAATGAAATAATACAGAGTAAGAATAAAGAAAAAAATGTGAGGTAAAAAAAAGAAAAGAAAACAAAACATATTTAAAAAAAACTATTTCCAATCTTCCCTTACAGCATTTACAATCCTTAATACTTTCCTCATCAAAAATGTATCTTAATTCTCTTTTTTAAATACTCAACCTTTTTCAATGCAAATCCATAAATCACCAGTTTGTTTTTTCCCAATTTCAACAAAAAAGTCCATAAGGAGTTTCCATCTCTGATAAAACTACTTGTTGTCTTTATCCCTGAACAATCAGGTCAATTTTGCCATTTCCACCAATTCCATAAGCTTTACAATTTACTCCTCCATTTTGGGTAGGGCTACCTATAGTCCTGTTGGCTGTATATCACCTTCTACTTCCCAAATGTATTTTCTGTAGCATAGTCTAATACAGAATGCTAGGCTCTAGAGGTCTTTGGCCTCACCCTGTAGGATTCTTTCTCTCTTCTTAATAATCATGGCTCAGTCCCAAGATATGGCTTGCAGTCTTAGAGCTATTAATTGTATGTACGTATAATATACTCCCCATATAAGAAATCCTATGAAACTACATTTTGTTTTGCAGATATTGATCAAGTAAATTGATTCAAAGGATCAAACAGAGCTGTGATATGGCCAGCGGCACTGTATCAGGTTTCATTGCATAGAGGAAGAAATTCTCCACAAGTTATAGCATACTAACGATACAGACTGAATCATTTATTTTTAAATATAGGAATATTTGCCTTTTATATGCATATGTAATATCTAACTCCATTTCAATATCTTACAAATAATTATTTCCTCTGTATGTCAAATCAGTGAATATTTTAAAAAGGGGGACTGTTCCTAAAGAACACTTATTATATGGTCAGGAATGTTTTGCTGAAACACAATCATGTTCTGTACATGTTCTGTACATGTTCATGTTTTAACTATATCCATGAATTGCTTTCACCCTCTTTATTATACAATATTCTTGATGTTATCCGTCGACTGCTGCTAATGTAGTTGGGACTGCAGTATTTTCTGTCACAGGGTAAAATAGGAACAGTGTTCAATTTTCTTTTTCAAAAAATGCATCCCTTGATATTTTGCCATCTTGTGTCTTTCTAATACAGCATTATTTGAATGTTTTACAGTGCAAATTTGCTTGGGTACCATTTCGTTTCCCAAAGGCCATTGACTACATTACTGATACATTGGCTAACAATCACAGTTCTTCTTTTGCAATTCCGTGCGCCTGCATCAAAAGATTAACATCTTCTAAAAACACTGGAGCAACACGACAATCACTGTTACCAAAGAAAGTTCTTTTTGTCTACAAAGTTTCTGTATTTGTTTTATAAATTGCTACATGTTTATAAATGCGAGGAAACAAACAAAAAGTAGAATGTGAAGTGAAATGTTTGGGCGAAAAAAAAAATTCACATAGATTCCATTTTACCTGGACTATTCATTTACAAAATGACATGCATAATCCTCCCACATGCTACTATATATGTGGGTGTGTTTTGTGAGACTGGGGGGTGAAACGTCCATATCTAAAGATGAAGCAACCATGCAAGCAGAATGGACAAAAGCCAGGAAAAGCTCCCTTACTGAAAGTGGCAAAGAAGAAACCAAGTGGTTAAGGAAACAAAGGGAAAAAATGTCATTTGAACTAGATACATGAAGTTGGGACTGAGCACATGGGAAATCCTTCCTCAAGTCCTATCAACAGCTACCAGACTTGAAAATGAGCAAGGCAAGCGTAGCTGTCACTCTTGTAAATCAACAAATCAAGAACTTCGGGGATAAAAGGGGTCCTGAAATCCACCCACTCTTTGAATCGTGTTTGGATTCAGACTTGGTGGTTTCCTTCCCTCTGGCTAGTACCAGCCAGCCTAATTGAAGATGTGGGTAAGTGTGAATGAGTGTGTGTGCAGGTGTGAAAGAGCAAATATATATACATTGTAACCAGTAAAATCTTGCTATTATCTTAAATTTAGTGGGTTTCTGTGTATGGTTGCAAGCACACTGAGCAAGGTATGCTCAGTGTGTGGTTGCAAGCAATTTCAGTGTAGCTATTTTTCCAGGGCTACAGTATGAGTGTGTGAGTAAATGACCTTGCTTAATGATGGCAACCAGGACTGCTGGAATTGCTGTCACTAAGCAATGCAGTCACATGATGTTGTGATTTATAGCAATAGCATTTCAGGGTTATATACTGCCCCACAACACTTTATGGCACTCCTTAGGCAGTTTGCAATGTTGAACCATTATTTGCATATTGCCCCCAACAATCTGGATCCTCATTTTAGCAACCTTGGAAGAATAGAAGGCTGAGTCAACCTTGAGTTGATCAGGATCGAACTCTAGGTTGGGGGCAGAGTTTGCCTGCAATATTGCATTTTAATCTTTGTGCCACCATATCCCTTATGACCATATCACTTATTGATGGAAATTCCAATCCCAACTACCACTGTAACATGAGGACTACGTATAGCCCTTTTTTCTATAAATTTAATTTTGATTGAAAAAAATTCACAGAAGTAAAATGAAAAAATACAGCGTAAGAGTAAAGAAAAAGAAAAATATGAGGTAGGAAAAAAAGAAAATAAAAACATATAGAAAAAGATACAAAAAAGAAAGAAAAAACATAAAGAAACAATTTCCAATCTTCCTTACAGCATTTACAATCTTATCTTAATCCTTCCCTCATTAAAATTGTATCTTAATTTTTTTTCAAATACTCAACCCTTTTCAATCAACAAATCCATAAATCATTGATTTGTTTGTTTTCATTTTCAACAAAAATTACATAAAAAATTACTAGGGCTATGAGTGTGTGAGTAAATGACCATAAATTGAACCTTGGATTATCTCATTCTATCATCCATCCATCCATCCATCCATCCATCCATCCATCCATCCATCCTCCATTGCAAAAAAATTAATCTGTGTTACAGCTTTTCAGTGAACTCTTGGCTGAATCCACTTTTGTAAAGCAACACTCCTAGCCCTCTGGATTTTATATGCCTGAAGGCAAAATGCAATGATAAAAATATAATTCACCCATGAGTTTTGGATCTACCTTGTCTCTCATTTATTGATAGGAGTTTGTAAGGAAGATTCAAATCAGCCACTTTTCTATTTTTTAGCAGCAGCAAAATGCAGGAATCATTAGAGTTGTCTAATGGCTCTGTCCCATCTTAATATTCAGCCTACTGGGGAATAACTTTAATAAGTATGTGCATCTTATTCCTAATTCCACATTACCAAACAGTACATTTGTTCAATTGAGATATGTGAAATAAAGGCAGATATCCCATCGTTTGTAAAGGTTATTTTAAAAACAACCGAATAATACAGTGCTGTGCAGGGTTAATTTTTGCAGGTAATAATAATAAAATATTTTTCAGGATGAGATTTTCCAGTTGCTTAGGAAGCAATTAATGTGACCAATGTATGACCTCCAGTTTTCTTTTAATCACCTTCTATAGCTAGAGTTAAGTTCTCTTGTTCCCTTTTCTGTAGTAAAAGTCTGCATTTTCTCAGCCTGCTTGAGACTTCTTCTTTGTTCTGTCCTAACTAATTTAGGGTAAGAAACATTTCAGAAACCCTGGACAACTTCTTTGTGTTGAATGTAGTTGGTAACAACAGCAAAATTGAAGGTGAAGTAATATTTGACTTCATGAAGTCCTTGTAATGCCATCATCTTCTGTAATCAGCTTTTTGTTTATTTACAAAGATCTGTTCTAATACCTGCTTAACTTCTCAAGTTAATTATGAACATCCTTGTTTCTTATTCCGGCTAAGGACAACTAGTTAGCCTTGTTAGTTTTAAGTTCTACTAGACAACCCATGATCCATTAGGTCATTATTTCAAAGTTTTTTTTTCCATCTAAATCTTTCCTTATTTTATGGGCAGGCAAAAAAGCAGTAGTAACAGAAAAACTTCCAACTTTCTGCTGGCTTCCTTCTTCACTTCCCTTATTAGGAAGCTGGCAGGAAGCAATGAAAATGACACCTGACCATGGTTTGCCATGGCAGTAAAGCAGCAGAGCAGGGGCATTAAGCATATCGATGTGACAGCAATGAAAAGAAAGACAGTGATCAGGAAACCACTGGAGACAAAAAGTAGTCTGGGATTTAAAGTGAAACAGAACTCAAAAACTAAGAAGGAAACATACAAAGTCTTCCAGTTAAGCACTGGAAGACTTTTGTTCACTATACAAAAGTGGAAGGAAAAGGGAGAACACACAAGGGTTTCCTTCCTGTGTATTTTGTGGGTTTCCAGTTTGGTTGAGGAGAAGTCCTTTGGCCAAAAAAGGTTCCACCTGTGAAAGGAATCACCCAGTGTGTCAGCCAGTGGGAAGATCTGGAAAGCCAGTGGAGAGTGTGGAAATTCCTTCTCAAACTCTCTGCTGGTTGGCACAGAGTAGAAGCAAGCTTCATAAAAATAAAGGACTGGGAAGAAATTTTCCCAGGAAAATCTCCAGGGGCAGGCAGCTCTTGAAACCAAGAATCCCTTCAGGATTATAGCTGGAGGTACACTAAATACAGGTGTTATGAATTGGGAAGGGAGATAAAGTAAAAATTTGTTTGGCAGACACTTCTTTCAAGGTTTCTTCTGTCAATATAATTATGACAGCTGCCACTCTTTAGGCCAAGCCTCCTAACAGCTCTAGTTGGAACCACTGCAGAGCCTTAGCATTTCTACCCGGATTTCTCTTTTCAGGCCAGTTCTGGGAAATAGAAAGGAAATAGAAAAGGAAAGGAATACACAGAACTGTATAATCCTGACAAGTTCTGAAACACAGAGATAGCTACGTATCAAAGTCTTATATGACATTTTAATGACAAATTTCCTGGTAAACCCAAATGTTCCAATAAAAAGGTATACAAAAAGAAAGCAAGAATCTCATATTTAGATTATCTCCCTCCTCCCCCCAAATGCAATCATCCTAGTTAAAGTAGTCACTTATCTCACTGATTAAGCTTTTGGATTCAAGATATGTTCACAGCAGAGAGGATGGCTAGAGAGAGAGGTCATTGAGCCTCCTGTTTAACAGAAAAACAGTTGGAAGGGACTTGGAGTGTCTTCTAGACCAACCCCCTACTCAAACAAGAAACACTACACCAGTGATGGTGAACCTTTTTTGTACCGTGTGCTGAAAAGGTCAAGAGGAAATGTCTAGGGCATGCACTCATTGAGGCCACGCTCTGGAAAAACCAAACTTCCGGGTTCTAGCACATATGCACGCTCAACGATCAGCCAGAGGGTGCACATGCGCAGGCCGGTTTTCAGCACTGCCGTTCTCACAAAGGACAGCTGATCATTGCACATACATTTGCACCAGAAACCCAGAAGACAAACAGGCAAGGCCGTGCATGCTGGGTGACATGGCTTTGTGTGCCACTTTGGGCACGCGTGCCATAGGTTCGCCATCATGGCTCTATACCAATTCAATCAAATGATTGTCCAAGAAGGAAGAAGGAAAACCTACAATTTCTGGACGCAAGTTGTTCCACTGATTATTTGTTCTAACTGCCTGGAAATTTCTCCTTAGTTCTAGGTTGCTTCCATTCATTGCTTCTTGTCCTGCCTTCAGATGCTTTAGAAAATAGATTGTTCCCCTCTTCTTTATGGAAATCCCTCAATTATTTGAACACTATCATGTCATCCCAGTCCTTCTTTTCATTAAACTCTTTTCATTAGATGGTTCCTGCAACTATTCTTCATATGTTTTAGTCTCCAGTCCCCTAATCATCTTTATTGCTCTTCTCCATGCTCATTCTGGAGTCTCAACATCTTTTTTATATCATGGCAACCAAAACTAGATGCAATATTCCAAATGTGGTCTTACCACACTTTGTAGAATGTGTAGATATTTGTAGAGTGCCAACCTTGGTCTTTTTTTATTTGCCTTCCTTAAGCAAAGATACATAGGGAGATAAAGGCAAACAAGCTTCTTGAAGAAGACTCTTGTTTTCTCCAGACAAGAATGGATGCTGCTCCATGTTATGGACTTAGCCATTAAATCAGAAATTCTTGATGATGATGAAGATTCTTGATGGGGTTTTACTTTCAAAAGTTCTGCTTCTGTAGGAAAGGGGGCAACATATTTTTAAGGAAATGAAAGCTGAATTCTGTCTATGGGGTCAGTTTGCTGGGATCTATGGGGTCAGTTTGCTGGATTCTTCACCAAGCTGGAAATGTCACCAACCTTTCCAGCTTGGTGGCCTGGGCCAGTGGGGGGGGTGGCCATGTGAGTGGCAGGTACACAGGTGCACCCACAGCTACATATCACTCATGCGCTTGTTCATTTAAACTGCAGCCTGGTTTCAAACAGGCTGCAGCCTGGGAGTTGGGGATCACTGTATCTCAGGATACCATACAATATTAAGGCCTATCATAAGGTGCTTAAAGAATACCATATATGATACATTATTTTTATTTTGATCATATGCTAAAAATGAATAATCAACTTTAGCTTTTGTCCAGGTTCCATCCAGGTTTTAATGGGTGTGTCTAAGGAGTTCCACTCCAATATCAGATGGAATATTTTTATTTCTGAATTGATATAGATTAGTCTTTGGTGAAGAGGAAAACAATTTCTAGGCAGACAATTTCAAACAAAGCAATTCCTGAGTCAATGCCTGGAACTTTAAAAATAATTGTATTTATATTGAAAGAACTAGATGAAACCTTATTTAAGGATCAAATTTTACAGAAATATCTAAGGCTACCTTAAAGGCCTGCTTCTATACAAAATGCATTTTGAATTTTTTACACATAAATAATACTATAGATTATTAAATCATTTTAAATAGGATTTGGATGGATGGAAGATATAGATTGCATTGTCTGGTTCTTATCTAACTGTTCACTGTCAAAAAGGAACACAGAGCAGTAGCTTCTCTCCTTCATGGCTGAATATAACATTAGATGTTGGTTTTCAACAGTTGTGCAACCACTTACAAAAACTAGTTGACAGTTTTAGGTACTTCTGCTAATACCCAGCCCTGTTTTTTGTTTCCATCAAACCAGAGAAGTCCTTTAAACCTGCCATAATTTCAGCAGAATAATGGGTTAATGCAAGGTTATATAATCAAATAACAACAATTTTATGAAAGCAGATAGATCTCAAACAAGAAAAGTGTTGTTTAATCTGAATTAGTTTTTTCTGTCCTTACACCAATGAGGTTTATAGTTTAATCTACTGGGATGAGGACAAAAATATTTTGCAGTGCAAAACTGCCTATTGATGTCTAGAGTTGTGGCAATATGAATAGATTGGTAGTGTTAAAAAGCCTCTGTTGAACAAGAATTTGGTCTAACTTTGCGTATTTCAGAATCTCATATAAAATACTGTAGTATGTCCTACTCAAGGTACTCTCAGAAGACTCTTAGGAAGTATGATGAGTGTATAATGATGAAAGTAACGACTTTACCGGTTTTTACTGCTTCTCCTTTGACTCAGCTTCAATAATAAGTGATAACCTTTGAAGCTCCACATTTGGTGACTATATGTTGAAAATATTTCCTTTCCATATTTATGTTTCCACTTCCTTATTTGAAAAGAATTTTCAAGTTAGATATTTTCAAGTTAGATCATTTTAGATCACTGAAACTGTAGTTTTATTTTTCTCCACAATGACACTGAGAGAGCAAAAACTACTTTTATTTTATTTTTTTAATTTTACATTTAATTTTATTTTTAATATCCATCTTATACAAAACTCTTGGTGGTTCTTATAAGTCCTGGAATCTTTGTAGATTTTCTGCCATCATATTTTGAGACTCTACTTACTACTTATTCTAAGTATTGTATGCATTGAGTCATTATTGACTCCCGATTGTTGCCCAGACAACTCTCTATAGTTTTATTGGCAAGATTTCAGAACTGGTTTGTCATTGTCTGTTTCCTAGGCTGAGAGAAAGTGGCTGGCCCAAGGTCATCCAGATAGTTGATTGGTGGGACTAGAATCCTATGACCCTATGACAAGGAATGGCCATGAAATGGACCTCTCACTCCACATCAACACTGATTGGGATTGTTCTTGAAGAAAGGAGCTGAAGCAGCACAAAACTGTGCCACCCAACCACAGACCCTGCAACCAGCCCAAAAGGATACCATATTCCATAGTATCAAAAGCCACTGAGAATTCCAGGATGGAGCACTACCCTATCTTGTTCTTGCCACAGGATCATCCACAAGTGCAACCATGCTGTCTCTGTCCCATAACTGGGCCTCAAATCTATCAAGAAAGAATCTAGATAACCACATAGTTGAAGGGAGTCATTCTACAAGGATATTTTCATCCAGTGTCTTTATTTTTCTATTTCTGTCTTTCATTTGGGCTTGAAGCAGGACTTTCCTGCATTGTGCTATTTATATGCCTGTGTGTGACATCAAATGATTGCTTGATGAAGTTAATGCCCAAATTTTTAGAGAAAGAAGGGAGTCTGACACAAAGCTCTTATAATGTAACAAATTTAAATAGCAGCATATAATTTTGCTACTTCTGAGTTTTTAGAAGTTGTCTTATTTTTAGAATCCTTCAATATGCATAGATTTTTGAAGAGCCTTAAGCTATGATGTTTTATGACTCCTTTCATAAAATTTATATTTAATCATACCTTTAAAAATTGTTCTCATTCTGCCACTCAGTGTTACTAACCAAGAAAAGCCCTTCAATTCAACTCTACATTTTAACTATTTGTGTGTGTGTGTGTGTGTTTCAATCCTTGACAACTTCTTCACATGATGTGAATCACAATGAAACATCTATGAGTAACATGTGAACAGCACTTAAATAAATGTTTTCTGTTTGAAATTAGCTTCACAATTTACTGTCAAAATGTTTTTACATTTCTAACATTGTGACTTGACTTCTGCTGCTAAATTTTTTAGCATAAAATGGATATCTCTTTTTGGAAGCCAGGTACTTGACAGTCAATTTTATGTTTAGGTGCATAATTAATATCAACCAGTTCCATTATGTTAACTTTGCAAAATAGAAATCTAAACAGATAGGATTATAAAATCAGTCAACTCCAGTTTCGGCCAAAATTCAGTAGCCCTAAACTCTGTTGAGATAAGGACAAATCAATTATCCCCACTTGATAATTTGGACCAGATTCCATTACTGAATCTGATTGGTGACACTGGAGGCCAGGTTAGCATTTAATTATTTATCCCTGCACTTCTTCATTTAGTAAAGAATTTTCACATTCTTTCTTCCTACCAAAATTGTTTACCTTTTATTTTAAGCACTGACTGCTTCAACCATCCCCAAAGTGTTCTGTTGTTCTCCAGAACTCATCCAAAAGTTTTCCAGAATTGTTACTTTGAATGTGTTGAAAATATAAAATTATCAACTAACTAATTTCACATGACTGGTAAATAACAATACGTCTAGCAACATGGCCGGTATGATACACCCCCCCTTTGCTTATTTTATTTATTTATTCAATTTATATAGCTCCTATTTCAAACCCTTGGACAGACTCTGGATAGAAAATAATAATAAAAATAATTAAAACACAATAGAAAAATAAATTAGATGCAAAGGCTTTTTGGTCTTTTGGCTGAGATCAAATGCAATTAGCAGCCAAGAGAAATTATAATCTGCCAGTATCAGGAAACGGAGCCCTTCACACATTTAGGATTCCAGGTCCAGGCACATAGCCAGACCTTCAAGACTTTCCAAAATGCTAGCAGGGTATAGGAGAGGGTATTTCAGAGCCAACACCATTTACAACTCATGCAGCTGCATTCTATTGCAACTCAGGCTTTGGAATGCTCCTCAGGGGCATCCCCATGTAGAATGAATTCAGTAGCTAAGGTCATAAGGTAGAAGGTCATAAGGGCTTTGAGTGACAGTGAGCAGAGCATCCTATACCAGGAATGGGCACAACTGGCACACAACCCAAAGATGTGCAACACTGCTACTACCTGGATTTCCAGGAGGAGCTGTGAATCCAGGAGGACTCCAAAGTTGCACACTGGGTCCATCATCTGAAGCAATGCCACCCAACCCAGGACCAGAAAAACCTTGTTACTGGAAGACCCAAGCACTCAAGCTATTCAGTCTTCCTTGAGTTGAACTGAAGCCACATCCAGTAGACATATGTAGATATTAAATAAGAGGGAGGGAGAACCGAGCCATGTGGTAATAAGTTTCAGAAGCAAGGAGAGGGGTATTCAGTTGGTCTTCAGTAGCTATATATGATATCAACGTCCTTTTGCTGAAACAAATATTTTACAATCATTATGTACTTGGATGTATGACATAGGAAATGATCTGATCTTGCAAAAATGAAGAATGAACACATGTAAGTAGAAACTATAGTTATGCTAATTAGTTCTGTAGGTCCAATTACCAATCTAGAATCATCCAAGATTATTAGTTGGACCAATGCATATTGTTACTCTATGAATCAGTCAAGATTAGAATAGATCAGCATGCTTACAGTATCCTGAACTGATCTATAAAATGATTGTACCTGTTGTCTGGAGAGCTCTAAATTGTACAATAGTCTAGGTCAGTGATGGCAAACCTATGGCACGCATGCCCGAAGTGGCATGCAGAGCCATGTCGCCTGGCATGCACGCTGTCACCCGTTCCTCTTCTGGGTTTCTGGTGCGCATGTGCGCACAACGGTAAGCTGGCCATTTTGCGTAGGCCAGTGCCGGAAACTGGAAGAGCTGGTTTTCCATTTTCCTGCATGAGTATGCACACTGGCCAACTGATTGTCATGCGTACATGCACATCAGAAATCTGGAGGACTAGCTGGCCAGCGTGCATGCATGTGCCGGAAATCCAAAGTTCAGTTTTGGGAGCGCACATGCGCCCTGGGCAGCTCCTCTTCCAGGTTGTGACCCAGACAAGCGCACACGCATGCTTCCTTTTGGGCACTTGGTGCCAACATGGTTTGCCATCACTGGTCTATGTGCATAAAAAACTTTATGAATATGAATAAAGAAAACTTTCTTTGTAATTTTGTAATTTGTGCTTAGGTTAAGGAAGTTATTAGAACAAAAATATGACAGAGCCCATGGATTTGTTCAGGTTTTGTTTTTGTTTTTTTCATTTCTACTACATGGATAATGAACTACTGAAACAAGTTAAACCATAATGTATATTCCAATGAGAAATAGACTACACTATAGGAAAGAAAAGACATTTTATGAATTCACTGACCATTTTATCTGAGAGACTACAACTGGTGTGGCAACATGAAAATTGCAAATTATATTCATTGGCATATGCTTTCCTTGTAAAGATTATTTGCAGCGATGTGAATTCGTTGAACTATAATTCTGTTCCTCAGAATTAATACTGACTTAATTAAGATGGTGGTCTCCCCAATAAATTTCAACTCTGCTGACCAAGTGAAAAAGCACATGTATCTGTGCCAGGAGGATACATAATTTTAGTTAAATCAGTGTCATTGACAATTCCATTCCGTTAAATATTCACTTACATCTTATCTCTTAGGAACTGTATAAGTCTATAACTAACAAAATGTCCTTTAAACTATCATTTGAAAATTTGATTGATATTTCCTCTATATGGCACCATTTCTTTTTCTGTAGTAAGGAAATATTTATTCTCATATAAAACAGCAGTTATAATAATGCAAATAATAATTTAGTTGTTTGGTTTGCATGCTCTTGTCAGCAAAGAGGCAAACACAGATTATTACTCCTTTACTGGTGTGAGATATATAGGTGTAGATCAGGAGTTCCCAACAGGGGGTGCTCACACCCGCTGGGGGTGCGAGACAATATTCCAGGGGATGCGAAAACTTGGGTTTAGAAGTTTCAAAATTTTAGTGTATATGTATAATTATATGCATATAATCATTAATTTTTTAAGGGGTGAGAGAATATATCAGAAACGTTCTAGGTGTGTGGGGTATAGAAAAGGTTGGGAACCCCTGGTGTAGATGATATAGATATACAGTTTATCATTCTGTAATATCCTAATGAATTTTTCCTCTGTATTGGTACATATCTACGAGTCAAATTTTTCTCAATGTAGACCAATATTCTGAAGGACTAAGAGCTATTGAAACAGAAAATGTATATTTTCCAGTATGGGAGCTTCAATAAGAAATTCAGCATCAAGTCATCTACACACAGAACAACTACAGTCAGCATTTGACTGTGCTGAATTTTATAGAATGGTTCTCTTGTGGGTGGCAGTGATATATTTTAAGTGAATGGAAAAATGAAGGAATGATTCTTGAAATTATTGACAGGTGCCTGTTCTGCCCCAGCTCTGAGGATTCCCGAGGATATTGACACACACCAATGGTCCTTATCAACTTTATTAAGTAGCAAGAATAAACCAAAGTCCGGCAAAGGTTGACAACCAGCCCAGAAAACAAGATACTATAAGACTTTTCCAAAAATGCTCTGATGATAATTACAAGTTGTTTCTAGCAAGAAACTTACTAATGGCGTGTGACTTAAATAGGCTAAGGGAGTGGCCAATTATCCTCAAGCCTTAGTCTCGAGGAGACCTCCTCCTCCTGAGTAGCCACTCCTGCCGTTTGGCAGCCCTGCATGCTCGAGCATTGAGGAGAGGCTCCTCCACTTCGCTATCTCCACTTGAAGGAGCCTCTGGAGATTCTGAAGGCCCTGGCTGAGTCTCTGCCTCTGGCACAACATCCTCTTCAGCTCCTTGCTGTCCGATGCGCGTGCCGGCTGCGCCGGCTGCTGGTGCGACACCACACCAACCTCCTCCTCATCGGGATCAGCCACGATCCACGCAGGCCGCTGGCTGGCAACAACAGTGCCAGAGAGAAGCAGAAGAAACATTTTGATCCTTGAAAATCACAATGTAACCGATTGGGATAATCTCCAGTCTTTCCAGATGTTGTTTATGTTTAAGACATACCTAAGGTCACAGTGTAATGACACACAAATAAGGTTTATATTTTTCTTGCAAGATGCCACTCTAAGTTATTTCTGAGATGTTGCCGCTATGCTTCAAAGATCAGAGATATGCAGGAATATAGGGAGAATATATAGATTTCTTATACACAACCAGGTAGTCAAAAATATTTTCCATTTAACTCCTAGGAATCAACTATGTAAAATCCACATTAGACATTCTATAGCATGGGTGTTAAACTCGCATCATCACAGTGTCACATCACGTATCGTGACTTTTTTCCCCTTCGCTAAACCGGTGTGGGCGTGGTCAGCATGTGACGCATCAGGCTTGTAGGCCGCAAATTTGACACCCATGTTCTATAGCAAGGGTAATAAATTAATGACTGTTTTGGATTGTTCCTAAAGTGCCTTTCAAGTTGCTGCTGATTTTTGGCAGCAATATATTTTTTTAAAAAAAAATATTTTGAATATGCATTCATCTATTTTCAGTTACCGCTTCAGCATATTATCAGTAGTAGTAATATTTTAGTACTATTGGCACTAAACCAATTTCAAAAATAAACTTCAAGCTCTTGATCCAACTCTATTATTACCAGCAATAGTCATATTTTATTAGTCTTGGCAATAAACAACTTGATCCAGCTCTAACCATGCACATCTAGTCTTCTGCAATAACTGGTTCGTATAAATATAAATGCATTTATGTTCCAGGAACACAGTAAGTGCGACCTGCAAATTCACTGGATCCCAGATGAATCCAGGAACACTACTGATGTTAATGCCAAACTGCACCTATGTTCTTTACATCCATAATTGCATATATACATTCATTTACTTTATTTTGAATGGAGGGTTCGACTCCAGTAAAATTCCAGCCATTTGTTTCTTAGTTTCAATTGCCTTTCACTTACACTTTGGCTAAAATAGCAGTGGGTTGAATAATTACCAACAGCTTGATTGCTGCGGCTCTTCTGATTCCATGCTCATTTCTTTTCCATGTATTCAGAATTCTCTTTCTACAATTTTGAGTTGACACTAGTATATATCTATAAAATACTTATAATAAATCCAATAAAGCTGTGGGGTTTTTTATTCGTGTATAATAATACACGATCTTAAATCTTAAGCTTTCTGGGTCTTATGTGACACTAAATTAAAATCTGGTCTTGTATGGCATGTTCATTCCCTTCCTTGTCCCCACTGTCTTTCATTTGATATCAGAAAAATTACCAGGGGAATATCAACCTATATTTCTGTCTTTGAAAAAATTCATACACACCAATGCTGCTGGGCAGTCTTCAAGGTCGTTCTTATAATGCTTGAAAATTATCCCTCCAACGTCTAATCAGTATTTTCATTTGTGGTCCTCTATGTTCTGATTTCTGAAGTTTTCTTGCATAGATCAGCTTTTAATCAATCAATCATTCTACACTTGTATAGCACTTTCATGCTATGGATCTGAAGAATATTTCCAGACAATATGATAATGTGGACAATCACATAAAAGCTATACCAGGATAAATTCTGAACCTAGAATGCAAATTGTACTTCAATTATAAATCTTTCCATTGCCAAATCCTTCCAAGCCCCCCTAATTCAGGGATCACCTTTAACAGAATAAACACATAATTGACAATGGTAATTAGGCTTGTATAAATGATTTCAATACAGAAACAATAAACAATACTTTAAAAATACAAAATTAGATTTACATTTATAGAAAGCCAGTAAGTTTTGAACCATAAATATGAAGCTGTATTTAACTATTAATAAGTCAATGTAGGATGAAAGAAAAGTAAATGCAGCTGTGTGAAACTATAGATTGTTAAATACAATGCTCCAGACTAGGTTAAAAAGTCAAAATGGCAGCTGTTACTACAAAGTTGAAGATCCATCTCTATTTTTTTGAAACATATTTTTGATTGTAAAAAGGTGAGGGGCTTTGATTACACAGTCATTTTGCCATTTTGACTTTTTTTAAATATTCCACCTGTTCATATTCCTGATTAAATGAAAACTTATTTCTTTCTCAGCCAAATCTTCTAAACCCTTTCTTTATGAACAAAACTTCCAGCTTCTCTATTTCTGCTGCTATCTAATTTTATAGATCCTTTGCACCTAGAAGTTATTCTCTCCATAAAGAGTGGCATCTCTAGTTAGCCAAAGTACTTCAGGCAGAAGCATCAATAGAATATGTGGAGAAAATATATATAAAATGTTTTATCATTGGCATTTGCCCCCAGCCAGATTAGCAAAAATGTACCCAAGTAGACCAGCGGAATGCTGGAAATGTAAAAGGAGGAAAGGAACATATTACCACATGTGGTGGCTATGCCCGGATGCAAGGAAATACTGGTCAAAGATAAGAAATTGGCCAGAGGAAATTACTAAACAACAAATAGATCTAATAACAGAACTATTCTTATTAGGTATATTAAGGGGAAATTATAGTAAAAAAACCCCTCAGTATATCATATTACACATAATAACAGCAGCTAGAATCATCTACACAAAATACTGGAAAAATGATAGTACTTCCTCTGATGAAATGGTGATTAAAAAAGTGTTAGAATGTGTGGAGATGGACATGCCCACCCCCGATTTAGCAAAGGGGAAAAAGTCATGATACATCACATGATGACAATGTGATGCCACGAGTTTGAAATCCCTGATCTAACCTATTAAAATATGCTCTGGATTGATTGGTTGGTTGGTTGGTTGGTTATCAGTGCAGGCCCTTACTGAGAAGATACTGTAGATTTTTCTCCATGGTGATTTCTTTCTGGTCTTTCAGGTCTTCCAATGGTGCACCCCTCAACTGTAACAGGATCATTGTCTTCTTCTCTTTCCTTTCACTTTTCCCAGCTTGAGAGCATTCTCCAAAAAATTGGGTCTCTATGTGATGTGTCCAAGTTGGTATAAATTGAGCTAGGTCATTTGTGCTGCAAATGAGAACCCTATGATTTGTTCAATGATCTATGTGTTGGTCTTGTTGGCTGTTCATGATATTCTCAGAAGTATTCTCCACATCAGCATTCCAAAGTATCAATACAGGTACTCCTTGCTTAATAATTGGTCACTTAATGAACATTCAATTTTATGACAGACCTCCAAAATGTTACTTAGGACCTGTCATTAAAGTTACAACTGTCACGCCCACATACATATGCCCATGGTCACGTGATTGCACTTTGGATACTTGTCAACCAACTAATTTACAACCAGTTGCAGGATCCCATGGTCATATGACTGCGATATGCAATTTTTTTTCCTGGTTTCCAGAAAAAAGTGATCATGCAGGAGAATGGATTCACTTAATAATCACATGCGTTTGCTTAATGAGCACATAGTTTTCTCAATGACCGTAGTGAAAATGGTCATAAAATTGAGTCAGGTGATGGAGTGACCTGCTTAATGACAATCATGACCATTGTATAACCAAATTTTGGAGTTCCATTGTGGTTATTAAGTGAGGATTACCTGTAGTTTTTCTATCCTAGTTCTTCAAAATCCAAGATTTTCGCTTCAAGAGAGTGTCACAAGCCATTCCTTTCACGATTCTGTTCTTTGTATATGCAGACACATTAAAATGAATATTTATCCGAATATTTATTTTTCTATTCATTGCCTAGTCTGCAATGTATTTCTTGACTGCTGGTTTCTTTGCTCTCAATCCTAAAAGGAGGAAACTATCCACCTCTTCAGTATTTTTATTGTCTGATTTAAGGCTGGTTGCTGTATCTATTTTCAATAGTTTGTGCTTTTATGTATTTAATTGTAAATAATTTTTAAAAAATTAAAATATTTTTTTCACTTCTTGACTTATATTACTAGACTTTGCAGATCCTTTGCATTTTTGACTATCAGAATAGCATCATCAGCAAAGTGGAGAATTTAGTGCTTAATTAATTGTACTTTATGATGTGATAGCAGATTTCATGGTAGTTCTGGAAAAGTGTTGCACCTTACAGCTTCAAGAACATTGTTTTTGCTGATGGTTCCATAGTAGTGGCAGCACTTGTTTGAATTTATCTAGGCTTGGAAACTTGTAGTTAGTACTTTGACAGGACACCTCCAGAGATTAATAGCACAATTGGCTGATTGGGGAGTCAACATATATCCTGGAGGAAGCCATTACAAGCCACTTCCATTTGGTTGCCAAGAAAACATATCCATATGCTTAACAGGAAACAAACTTAACTCAAAAAAGATGTTATTGTTAACACTATAGTTAGCATTAAAAATATATCAAAGGGTCAACATTCACAGTGTTCATACTGGAAGCTAGCTGAAAACCAGTACATCTCAGAAATCAGAGGTGTTATATGCTGCTGCATTCTGGGCCAGTTGAAGCTTCCATGTGGATTTTAAGGGCAGGGCCATGGTTTATATTAGTTCTTATCTTCTTCATTTATTTATTTATTTATTTATTTATTTATTTATTTATTTATTTATTTATTTATTTATTGGATCGATCTCTGCTTAGTAGGGCTTTCGCCCCCCCCCAAGCGGTGTTCTTTTTTATACAAAATCAGCTTATTGCCCCCACAATCCGGGTCCTCATTTTACTTACCTCAAAAGGATGGAAGGCTGAATCAACCTTGAGCCTGGTGAGATTTGAATTTGCAGTAATTGCAGGCAGCTGATGCTACTTAACAGCACTTTAGTCTGCTGCGCCACCAAGGCTCTTTTAATTGTTTTAATAAAGAATATATAGCCAAAGAAAAAGGCAGTCCCATATAAGGTAATTTTTAATTCACCATTAATCAACTAATTTTATTACTGTCAGGTTTTTAGAAATCTGAAAATAAAATATATAGCTTTTAAACAACTTTGAAAGTATAAAACAGATTTTTCAGTTCAACTATACAATGGGATATAGTAGTGGGCATTTATGTAATTCTCAACCCACAGGATAATGAAAAAAAATGTTTGGGAGTAGTTGATGATTAATATACTTCTAAAAGGATACTTTTTAATAATTTAAAAATGAAGAATATTATTACCCAAAGGAATAGCTGTGTTAGTTTTTGCATCAAGAATAGCAAAGAATCTTTTGGCACCATAAGGATTAGTCATTTATTACTAAACAAGATTCATCAACAATCCACTTCATATATTCCATAGATATACAACTGTTGTAGGTTGTGTTGAATAGCCTTGGTGGCGCAGCAGACTAAAGCACTGTTAAGTAACACCAGCTGCCTGCAATTACTGCAAGTTCAAATCTCACCAGGCTCAAGGTTGACTCAGCCTTCCATCCTTTCGAGATAGGTAAAATGAGGACCTGGTTTGTGGGGGCAATAAGCTGACTTTGTATAAAAAAGAACACCACTTAGGGGAGGGCCAAAAGCCCTACTAAGCAGGTATATACAAAAGTATGAAGGGTATTGCTTAACACATTGTAAGCTGCCCTGAGTCTCCGGAAAAGGGTGGCATATAAATCGAACCAATAGTAGCCAAGGAACACATGGACTATCATCAGGAGTCTTATGGGTTAAAGGTATTAGCAAATGATAGCCTGTACAGCTACTCATAATCATAGTTGGAGGCTTAAGTGTCTCTCAAAATAACGAGTTGAATCACAAAAAAGTGGTATATATGGTATTTATGTTGCAGGGAACATAGCAAGCACATGACATGACAGTTCTTAAGATGAGAGGTCTTCGCTTTTCTCTGAGATTGTTTGTTGTCTTGCAGGCATTTCATTAGCCAAACTAGGTGCTAGTGTTCTTCAGTTACAAATTGCTAAAACAATCAGACCAAAAATCATTCCAATATTTTGGAAGCCCCAAGAATTGTTTATCCTGCTTCCAAAACTCGAAATCAACAGTGGGTTCTCAAGCTTTGTCTTTGAGGAACTGCAGAGGGCAAATCCACATTGTTGGCAATCTCATGCAGCTTTGGCAATCCATCAGAGCCAAAATGTAGATGCCCCATTCATGCAAAGTGATGAAACGTAAACACAGAGATCTTCTCTTTCCTAAACAATGCCTCCATATGAACATTGCTTGGATGCGGGCAAAAGAGGGCCCTTCTGTACTCTTGTGTCATGGTCACGGAAAAGCTGCCATAAGAATTAATTGGGTCATAGTAGTACTCATATAATGGTCTAAAGTGCAATTTACAGTTTAATCCAGTAAAATATCTCCTGGCAGGAATCATAATTTACAATACTAATATCTAGTATTATAAATCCTTTGTTTACATCAGTAAGGTAAGAATTTCTTAATCACACTTTATACTGCCCATAGTCAAGCTGCTCTTTTCATTTGGTGCGGCTGAGAAAAAAAGTAAAAAGAGCCTTGGTACTACAGTGGTTTAAAGCACCCTGTTATTAACATTCAACTGCCTGCAATTTACTGCTGGTTCGAATCTCTCCAAGGCTCAAGGTTGACTCAGCCTTCCATCCTTTCTAAGGTAGGTTAAATGAGGACCCAGTTTGTGGGGGCAATAAGCTGACTTTGTATAAATATACAAAAGTATGAAGGCTATTGCTTAATGCATTGTAAGCCGCCCTGAGTCTCCGGAGAAGGGCGGCATATAAATCAAATTTAAAAAAAAAAAAGTATGTGTATATCAATTACCATGATTTCTTCTTCAAAGAGATATCAATCAAATAATTAAAAAGAGGATCAGATTTTATTTAAGAATACCTAACCAATAATCATTCAAAAATATCTCTATTTTTTATTTTTAAAACACATTTTTGTCCATGTTTAAGTGTCCTTAATTTAGAAAACAGGTTTTGTTTTGTTTTTACTTTTTTGGGTACTGGCAGTCAGTCAGGGCCAGCTATTGGCAGTTGCCGACTTCTGACTGGCCCTTGGCAAAACATTTGGTCTGATCTCTTCTCTGAAAGTCACTTGCCAGCTGTGCAAGTTCTCTTCAGTGCTCATTTGTGCTTTGGAATTGCTTCTGGCCTGAGGCTTACTGTGATTGATCACTTTTGTAGATCTTGAAGAAGATGTAGAAGATCCAGCTAACCATAAGAGCCACAGAAAAATCACTGACGTGCTTATCCTAATGATCTGGCACCTTTTATTCTTGCCATAGCTGGACGATGGAACTCTCTATGGCAGTAATGCTTAAACGTTATGGTTATGATGTGGAGGTCAATGTTTGAAAGCAGGCCATCACAAATATGACCATGATACACAAAATCTCCATATGAATGCCATTGGTTCCTAAGTTTGAATAAAACTCTCACTTCAAAACAAATAGGAAGTTCAATGCACTGTATAGTGGGGGGATGTTTTAGGTAATTTTCCAACCTTCCACAAGTTCTTTTATTGATTGATATGTATTTTTTTCTATCCAATAAATTCTGATTTAGAATTGGGAAACTTGAGTTTTAATACATCTGGATATCACCAGCTTGGTCTACTTGAACAATGTCACTGAATCAGAACAATTAACTCCATATAAATGTTACAGCTATGCCTGCCTATATTTATCGTTTTCAAATATGTCCTTTTAATCACAGCATTGTTATTGACAAGGCTGCTTTATGCATTTAGGTCTCCACCCTTAAAACAAAATCTCAATATCAAGCACAGAACAAAGATGACAATATATATTTCCTCCCCACCCCCCACCACACACATAATTGTTATAATGGAAAATTGTTCCATTATATTTTCAACCAATTCCAATTGGTTGAATTTCCAACTGTAAATTCCAATAATGGTTATGATTAAAACACTGTATAATTCTGAAGTCCCTCCCCCCAGATAGAAACATAAAACATTTTCAGCATATAAAATATGCATTGTGAAACCTTTCCATATAAATAATATGACCTATGAAGGGCAGCATAAGAACCCTAGAAGAACATTAATATAAGATATTAATGCAATATTTTAAGCTTGCAGTTTTGAGGATACATGTCATGACCCCCTCAGTTTTCTTCAACTCTTAATCACATGTAATTCAAATGTAGTTTCTATCTGAGTGGAACATCTGACTTTGTTTTACAAGTAATTCATTAATGAGTCACCTACATGCCTTAGGTGGTTTATATCCATTATCTCCACTTAACAGTTTGGCCTCAGGATGCCTTTCAATATAAATAATCTTCCAAGATGCTTGTATAGCAGAACCATGTTTCTTTTTATAGTAAATCTGAAATTAGATAATTTTATTTGACTTTCTTGAGATAAGCATGAATTATAAAACACTGTACATCTTGGCATGAAATGGACCAATATGGAGCACTCCGATACAATCCCCACAAATACACTGAACATATGTTCCAGTCATTTTCCCTACATGACTTTCAAGTGGTCAGGTAGAGTTTTAAACTAGACCTTGATGGATGAAGAGTCATTGTAAATTGGATCTCACATTTCAGAAGTAATTCTTTAACACTCCTGGGACTTTCTCTGTCATTTGTACACTTCAGTGTGTAGATCCTCTGAGAGGTCAGGAGGATTTAGGTTCAGGATTATTTTTGGAGATATCCCCCCGCAATCAGTTATCTGAAATTTTTGTCAAAGTTAACTGGAGAAACTAAATATTAACTTTGTTAAAAAGAAATCTCTATTCTAAATATATTGTACCAAATTCATAGCATATTTGCTTTCCATAGAAAACAATGTATATGTTTCTAGGATGGCTAATATGGATGGGTAACAACAAGCTTTGCCCTGCCTGGACCAAGGCAAGATGGAATGGCTTCGGGTGCATGGAGTCCCCAGATCCAGGACTTTGTTATCTTTAGTTCTGGATGGAGTGGCAATATCCCAGATGCATCCAGTCCACATCTTGGGGCAGGGATGAAATGCTCCCGGTTCGGACCGGATAGGGTGATCTGGTAGCGACTGTGGCAGGTGGTTCAGAGAACCAGTAGCGATGGTGGTGTGAGGCTCCACCCACCCGCTCAGGTGTCATTACTTCCTAGTTTTAACCAGGAAGTAATGTGTTTTTTACCCTCTGCGCATGCACAGAGGGTCTGCATGCTCATGTGATGCATGCACGGATTTCCGAACCGGTAAGGAAGGTAAGTAGATTTCACCCCTGTCTTGGGGGTTTTCCTGGACTCACAACTCCTGCTCAATGAGCAGGTGAAAGTCATGGCTAGGAGAGTCTTTGCACATCTTTGGTTTTTGTGCCAGCTGTGGTCTTTCCTGGATCAGGAGACCCTGCACTCAGACATTCAAGCCCTAGTTATCTCATGGCTGAATTATTGTAGTGCTCTCCACTTGAGGGGCTACCCTTGAACAGCATTTAGAGCTACAGCTGGTGCAGACCCTAGCGAGGTACAGTTTCTAGAGACTGTAGTATGGCCCATGTTACACTGCTGCTCCGTGAACTGCACTGGTTGCCAGTTTGCTTCCAGGTGCAATTCAAGGTATTGGTAATCGCCTTTAAAGCCCTTCATGGCATGGTCCAGGTTACTTGAAGAACCATCTCATCCCAATTTTAATTTTATTTTTCAAGGTATTTCCAAGGCAGAAATGTGTGTGGGAGGGTAGAGGAACAGTAGGAGAGGATTGGGATATGGATTGTGGTGGCACAGTGGTTAGAATGCAGTACTGCAGGCTACTTCTGCTGACTGATGGCTGCCAGCAATTCAGCAGTTCAAATCTCACGAGACTCAAGGTTGACTCATCCTTCCATCCTTCCAACCAATGGTGGGTTGCCCCCGGTTCGCACCGGTTCTATAGAATGAGTGAGTGAAGCAAGAGCGTGCGCGCCAGTGAGCAAAGCAAATGTGTGCGTGGCCCCAGTGCACACCGGTAGTAAAGGTAAGTAGAACCCACCCCTGCTTCCGAGGTAGGTAAAATGTGGACCCAGATTGCTGTGGGCAATTTGCTGACTCTGTAAACCACTTAGAGAGGGCTGTAAAGCACTATGAAGTGGTATATAAGTCTAAGTGGTATCGCTATTGCCATTAGAGTTGTGAAGGGGCAGTGCCGGCACTGAGAATGAATCTCAGACTTCATTGTTATATTATCTGATAATATCAGGAGAGAATTTAGTACTTCAAGTATTAGAGAATCTACTGCCAGGCTATGGTTATTCAAGACCTTCTCTAGCAGTCACTCGATTCTTAAGCGAGACAGTTTTTGGATGGTGGGCAGTATTATTGCATCTTCACTAACAGATTCAACGGTGGCATTCTTTCAGTCTTGAAGCACCTTTCCTGTTCATGCATTTATGCATGGTAAATGCAAGAAAATGCAAGCCCAGAACACATCTGGCTGCTGCTTCTTTCAGCTGACTCTACTTTGACAGAAATATGCAGGAATTGTTTTCTAGGCAAATGGGCTGAAACATTTTTTTTTTTAAAAAAGTCCAAAACAATGAGTTAACATTTGGAAGCGGCTCAGGCAGAGATTAATTCACTGAAATTTAATACACAGAAGGAGGTATAGCAGAACCAGTCTGCTATTATACTCAATCTTAGTTTAAAAAAAAAAAAAGTAAACTTGAAACTTCCCAGAGAACTGATTTCTTGGTCTGGTTTACCTAATGGAGCTGACACTATCTGAGTTTAGAGAACAGAACACTTAGCAAATTGCAGTGCAATTGATACAGGTGCTGCCCATTTTATAAGTGCCAGCAAGTGAAATGGAGGACTGTTCAAACATATTGTCTTCCATCTGAAGGTCCCAGCAAGAGATGTTTTATGTAAGGATGCAAATATCTGAAAATACAGGGAATCCTTGATTTCCAACAGTTTGTTTAGTGACCATTCAAAGTTACAAGGCGCATGAAAAAAGTGACTTATGACCATTTTTCACACCCATGACCAATGCAGCATCCCTATGATCACATGATTAAAATTCAGATGCTTGGCAATTGGTTCATATTTATGACAGCTGCAGTATCCCAGGGTCATGTGATCCTCTTTTGTAACCCTCTCACAAGCAAAGTCAACGGGGAAGCCAGTTTCACTTAACAACTGCGTTACTAACTTAACACCTGCAATGATTTGCTTAACAACTGTGGCAAGAAAGGTCATAAAATGGGGCAAAACTCACTTAACCAATGTCTTGCTTAACAACAAAAAAATTGGGCTCAGTTGTGGTTGTAAGTTGAGGACTACCTATACGTCTCCATTCTTTTAATGTGTAAAGTGTCAGAGTTTCTGTTCCTAAAAAGGAAATATTACTACTCTTCCCCTCTCCCCTCCCCCCAGGATTTTTTGACCTCAATCTGTGTAATAGTACTAAACAATAAGGCCATTTTAACTTTATAGGATGCTTCATAACTGTAAAATTTACTATAATAATAGCTTTGTGCTTTCTGTATGACAAGGAAAGAATACCGCTATACTTTGAGTCTGACTATAATACAGCTTTGTTCTCTGTTCTTTTGAACAATCTTGCACCCCAATGTAAAATTATATTTTCATATAAATTGTGACTGATTTTCAATACCATTACCTATTATAATATTTATATTTTAGTTCACTGTCATAATTGGATTTAATTTTGGTCTCGTTACAGCAGTCCATTGCATTCATGAAGCTAATCCGCAGTGCTTGTAAATAAATCATGATTCAATTCCCTCAATGCCATTAATTCCACATTCTTATTCCAACATTATAGCTACTAGAGATCTTCCAGAAAATGCCATTGCATATGCTCATTAGTTTTCTTTTCAATTTACAGCAGTAGACCATCATTATCTCTTAGGAGGCAGACTAGCCACTGTGTGCCCCTAATCGCTGTTGAATCTAACTATTATATTTTCTGTTTTCAGGGTTGCATTTATGATCAAAGAAAAGCACTTGTGTTTTCAGAGTTCCTATGGTAGTAGCTGATTTTTCCTACTTGCCTGTTCAGAAGTCTTTTGAACTGGGCTTTTGAATGAGACACCTTGTTTTGATTCTAACATAATCCTATCATATCATCTAATTTAGTACTGTTTTGTAAATCGTCTTCTCCTCAATTTCTAATGGCAGCTTTTAGCATTACTCCAGTAGGTAGCAAAGTTAAACTGAATGCAGGGGAATTAGGAGTGCCAGAAAACTTCAACCCATGCAAATCCTTATGCGAAACTGAATTTGGAAACTTATTTTCACTTTCATATTAAACAGAAATGAGGGCCAACTAATGTGTTCTCAGGTGCAGAAGGTTTTTGGTAGGGGTTCATTTGGTCTCTGGCCACATGAACAAGTCCCACATATTTCTCCTAAGGAAAACAGAACTGAGTAAATAATAAGTATTCATTTATTTTACCGCCTTATAAATCCTTAGTAAGACCACACCTGGAATACTACATCCAGTTTTGGTCACATTACCAAAAAGATGTTGAGACTTTGGGGAAAAGTGCAAAGAAGAGCAACTAAGATGATTAAGGGCCTGGAGACAAAAACATATGAAGAACAGTTGCAGGAATTGGATATGGCCAGTCTATAGAAAAGAAGGATTAGGGGTGACATGATAGCAGTGTTCCAATATTTGAAGGCTGCCACAAAGAAGAGGAGTCATCTTATTTTCCAAAGCACCAGAAGGCAAGAGAAGAAACAATAAATGGAAACTAATCAAGGAGAGAAGCAACTTACAATTAAGGAGAAGGCTCTCCCCCGGGGATCGCCAGCCGACATTGCTTGGCTGATGGCACCCTGAGGAGGCCCTCTCTGTAAGAGCGTATTGGACGGTGGGAGGCATTCAATAGTAGAAGGCGGTCCTATAGGTATCCCAGTCCTAAGCCATGGAGCGCTTTGAAGATGGTGACAAGCACCTTGAAATGCACCCGGAAGACCACTGGGAACCAGTGCAGCTCGTGCAAGAGAGGTGTTACCCGGGAGCGACAAGTCACTCCCATAACCACTTGCGTGGCTGCATTCTGGACCAGTTGGAGCCTCCAGGTGCTCCTCAAGGGGAGCCCCATGTAGAGAGCATTACAGTAGTCCAGACGAGAAGTGACAAGGGCATGAGTGACCATGCATAAGGCGTTCCAATCCAGAAAGGGACACAACTGGGAAATCAGGTGAACCTGATAGAAAGCCCCCCTGGCCACGGCCATCATATGATCATCTAAAGACAGCCCCGTATCCAGGAGGATGCCCAAGTTGCGAACTCTCTCTGAGGGGGACAAGATCTCCTCCCCAATAGCCAGCGATAGTGTCAGTTGGCTATATCGGGGCACTGGAAACCACAGCCACTCGGTCTTGGAGGGGTTGAGTCTGAGCCTGTTCCTCCCTGTCCAGATCCATACGGCCTCCAGGCAACGGGACATCACGTCAAGGGTATCATTGGGGTGGTCTGGGGTAGAAATGTACAGCTGTGTGTACATCTCTTGGCTTTTTTTTGTGACAGTTGTCCTATTTCTGGTTGCATGTATTTATATTTATAATTTTCTCCAATTCTATCTCTTCTCATTTTCTGTCTTCAGATATTGCAATGTACACTTTTTTTGTCTTTCATATATATGTCTTGTGTTATGTGATAGGCACCTGTCTGTGTTGTGGCCCGCCAGTGGCATGCATGGATTGTGGCTGATCCCAATGATGAGGAGGCTGGTGTGGTGTCGTGCCAGCAGTCTGTGCAGCCGGCGCTCGAGTCGGACAGCGAGGAGGCTGAAGAAGATGAGGTGCCAGAGGCAGAGATTCAGCCAGGGTCTTCAGAACCTCCAGAGGCTCCTTCAAGTGAAGAGAGTGAAGTGGAGGAGCCTCTTCTTAATGCACAAGCATGCAGGCTTGCCAAAAGGTCTCCTCGAGTGTAAGGCTTGGGCTAATTGGCCACTCCCTTAGCCTATTTAAGTTTGCACATAGCTGGCAAACGTTGCAGGAAACAACACATGTTCATCCGGTCGCTTGCTGAGCATTTGAGAGTGAAGTTTCCTTGCAAACCTGGTTTCTGGGCTAATTGCCAACTCTTGTAAGCCTTTATCTAATCTTTGGAATTCCTGGCAGGCTGTTAAGGACATTTTTAGTAATAGCCTGCATTTGAAAAAAGACTGTTTGTAGTAAACGGAATTGTTCAGAGTTTTGTGTGTGCTACATTTCTTGGGTTCCGTAGCTGGGGCAGAACAGTCTGTTTCAATTCTAATTCCTAGAAGTCCTAGACCACTTCAGTTTTTTTCATTTTCTATTACTTTGTCTATTTTATGATCCAACCAGTTCTTGCTTGAAGATCTTCCAATGCATCGTTGTTGCCACTTCGTCTTGCCTGTTTTTGTAATCAGTCTGTGCAACCTTCTTGCAACAGCTAAGGAGGTGGCCACAGTTTCTTCAGCTTCTTTGCGAAGATGGACTTGCTGTCTGTTGCTGTCTTCTCGGTTCCTGCTTTGTATATAGTTGTTCTTAAGGCTTGGACTTGTGCAGCCAGAATTAATCCCTCGGTCTCTTTCTTCAAATTTTCTGCTCTTTGCTACTATCAGGTCTTGCTGTTATCTACCTTGTCTGGTATTTATTTTATGTACTTTTTAGACATTAATCACATTAAATTTTTCTAACTAAATTATGGCTGCCATTTTATTTTCCCAGAAATAGATCATTTAATTTACCCAGACAGAGTAGGAAAATTGTTATCTTCTCTGGTAGCTGTACACTATCACTATGGAAAATAAAAAGATGGTTAGCAAAAAGTAGCAGGAGAAAGGACTTCTTTGCCTCTAGAAACAGTAATGTCGAACATCAAAGAGTAGAAGATGGACAAGTGGAATAATACAAAAGAATCATGTTACCATTGCTGTTCATTTTATATTCATGAACATTTAATCAAAATTGCATTTTTTAAATTTTAAATTGTGAAATGAAGGAATGCATACCCCTAAAATCAGAAGAAGAAAATTAAAAAAACAAATAAATCTGACACTTTGAAGCTCAATTAGAAGGGGTCAATCAGTTGGGTGCAAACTCACTGACTACCTTAAAAGTTTGAACTGGCCATAGCAATAATAAAATAAAATTTCCCAGTAAAAATAATTCCTCTCCCCACTTGCTATTTGTACGTATTTCCCCTTCCCCATTTATCTTCCTGTGCTGCAGCATGTTGTCCATGAGGATTTTTGGCTGCTTCGAAGTTCTTGGAAATTAGAAGGAAAGAGGAAAGATACTGGTACATTTCCAGCATATCAAATTCTTGGCTGAAGAGCCATACATTCAACACACTGACAGCTAAGACCAAATCCAAGAATACCCAGAATTTTAAAAGGACAAGTAACTTCATATGCTTGAATCTGTCACATTGCAGATAGCAGATTGTATTGATACTTAATACTTATCTCTGCAAACATTACCAATATTTTAGAAAAATGAAAAAAGTGACAATTCAGCTGCTGCTCATAACTGAAAAAAAAATAATATTGTGGGACTTAATATAATAAAAAAAATTATTAAAGTAAATCTACTGCATTGTGAGATCTTGTATTACATGCACCACAGTCATAATACATCATATAATTTCATTAATTAAAAAGAAAATCAATTACTAATGCTTGTATTATGCTGAAGCCTTGCTGTGCAACTGCCACAAATATTCATTTAAGTAACAAGTGGCAAATGAAAGAATGCGGTTTATGCTACATTTAGCCCATATGTGTCAAACAAAAATATGAATCATTCTTTCATTTGTTCTTCCAAAAGACTCTTAAGTAAGAACAAATGAAGTAGTATAAAACTGAGAATTTAAAATGATAACAAAACCGAGAGCTTTCTCAAGTGCTTTCCTGGCAGCTGTAAACAAGCCAGAGAAAGAAAGCAAAGGTCATATAAATATTTTTAATGAAGGAAAAAAAAGTTCAGTAAATAATGAACTTTTTACAAAATTCTGTACATTCCAACACTGACAGCAATTGTACCATCAGTTCATCTACAGTATCTAAGTGTACAAGTCACTAATAGTCATGGCAGAGAAGTTGTCAGTGATAGTGAGATGGGAAATTCATGGGAAAGAGCTAGAAGGGTGACAGTTTTTGCCATATTTATTTTCCCCTTGACCAACATTTTCATTGAAAATCTTCAGTAATGACTGGTAACTGGGATCATACCATCAGTTCAGCCTCAAGAATTGGACAATTGGGCAAACTGTGCTTCTGGCATTTGTACATTTAATCTGAACTTCTGAAGAACCATTTTTGACCTCAGAAGGTTTACATTTGGGAGGGAATAACCTAGTTATCCACCTGTATTCCCCACAATGTATATGGCTTAAAATATGGAATAGGCAACCGGTATCCTTTAACCATTTTCCAAGTTTCTCCTCACCCACAAATCTACATTAAACTGACAGCAAAATAACAAATCCTTCCTGGGAAAACTGCATAATTTTTAAATAACCTAAACATTTTCTAAGTTTACCATGCCTAATTCTTAAAAGAACAACAAAAATCAACCCAGTTTCTGATTTCTGATTGCCCAGTTCTGCTTTAAAACATGGGGTTTTAAAAAAAGAGAAAGATACAAGAAATGAATAAACATAAGGAAAGAGACATATTGTAGCATTAGAGATCCTCCTTATGGCATTGGAAAACTACTGGTTTTGATGACCCAATGTTTTGATTCTATATAAGGCAATATTGTATATTTGTTACTTGTAGAATGGTTGGGGACCTTAATGTTGTTCATTGTAGTCTTCGTTAGAGTAATCATTCATGGATGAAGTTAACAAGAGAAGTCAACTTTATTAGTTGACAAGGATAGTAAAGCTTTTCATTCTTTTTGAAATGACTGAAATATAGGATTGTGGCCAATAATCCTAACAAAATAACTGGAGTAGAATTTGTATAGTGCCCCACACATTATTTTGCAGGATAGTTAAAATTTTTTTTAAAAAAGCATGAATGGAATGCATTTATGTAAAGAATGTAAAGAAGAAGGGAAGGGGGAATGGTCACTAAAAGTCAATGAAGAAGTCAGTTTGGAAAATAGTATCTGGGACTGATTTGCGTTCAGAGCCATATTGAACATTCTAATTCTGGCTTTGTTGATTCAGTTCAGCATCCCTTAATTAAAATGTATTCTTTATCAAAGCACAAACTAAGTACTAATATTATTTGTAAGGAGTAATAGTTCCAATCTATTATTTTTCAGATGCTTTTTAGTGGTCCTTTGAGCCTGTATCCACATTATTGTTGCCATCAGCAATGCAGTTTCTAGTAATTCTCGATCATGGAATGAAGAAATCTGTCTGTCTGTCTGTTTGTCTGTCTGTCTGTCTGTCTGTCTGTCTGTCTGTCTGTCTGTCTATCATAGCAAAAGCACTTAGACTTACCGTATTTTTCGGAGTATAAGATGCACCTTAGTTTTTGGGGAGGAAAATAAGAAAATAGCTGATTGGCAGGTGGCTCAGCCTGAATATGCCCAATCAGCTGTACCCAGAGGTAAATTTTAGCAACAGGATCCTTGGTTGTGAGCTCTGTGCCTTGCTTTTTTTTTTTTTTTTTGCTTTTTTTTCTGCCTCTGAAATGTCTAAAACTCTGTTTCAGAAAAAACTTTTTCCTGCCTCTCAAAGCCTCAGAAACAGAGCTTCAGAAAAAAAGCTTCTGGAGCTCTGTTTGGGGGCTTCTTTTCTGAAGCTTTGTTTCTGATGCTTTTTTCAGCCTCTGAAACCTCCATTTGAGAAGCTGGGCGGGGCTACATTCGGAGTATAAGACGCACCCAGATTTTCACCCTCTTTTTTGGGGGGGGAAAGGTGCGTCTTATACTACAAAAAATACAGTATATACTGCTTCACAGTGCTTTACAGCCCTTTCTAAGTGATTTACATAGTCAGCATATTGTCCCACAACAATCTCCGACCTCAGAAGGATGAAAGGCTGGGACAACTTTGAGCTGGTGAGAATCAAACTGCTGAAATGCTGGCAGTCAGCAGTCATCAGAATTAGCATTCAATACTGCATTCCAACCACTGCGCCACGACAGCTCTTTGTCTGACTGTCTGTTTGTCTATCTGTCTATTATCTTACCACAGGTTCAATATATTTTAAACTACAAAGAACAAAGACCACTTGCAAACTATAAAACCTTAAGAAACACATCAATAGATGTCAAACTAAGGTAAGAAATATTTTGTATGTGTCTGATATTGATTTTATGCTGCCAGTCATAACTTCCAGTATTTTAAACAGATTTTCTCCTGTGAAAATCTTGGTGCTTTAATTTTTGGGGGGGGAACTGGTTTACTCGCCCTCTGTTAGAGAATTGAATTTTCCATGTGTGGATTGACCTCAGAGACAGCAAGAAAGTAAGGCCTTCATTCTTCCATGTAATATTCACCGTTTCAGTAACTATCTTGAAACAAGTCATGAACGAAAACCTATTTTCTTTCCCATGCTAGCCTCCCACCCTAATTTCCTTAATTTCTACTTCATCATATTGAACTGTGCTCCTCTCTAATCCACTTACTTGCATTCCAAATGAAGTAATTCAACATTGCATCACTCTGTGTTTGGTATTGACTCCATCTACATCATCTCATCTTCCCAATTTAGTATCATTGGTGGACTCATCATATTCAACCATTCACTTTTTTTCTTAGAGGCCACTGATATTTAAAGTGAATAATGTTGTTCTACTATTGATCTTCTTGCACTTCACTAACTGTAAAAAAAAAAAAGCAATATAAATTTATGGCATTGATTTCATGGATTTCAATCCCCCCCCCCCCCAATCATGTTCTTGTTAAGCACTTGTAAAATACTTCATGTCACATATTCATCTGTTTTCTTCCATGGAGATCTAAATTCAGTATACCCTCTGGGCTTCACTGTGGGATTTTTTTTCTTCTTCTTTCATGGAGTAGCCTACATAATTAATTATGACATTGTTCAAGTTGGCTAATAAAAATGCAAATTGAATAACAGTAACAACATAGAAGCAGCATTCACACAACAGTCTTAATCCATTTTCCAGGTTGGCATAAAATGCCAAATTATAAACTAGCCAAGCACTTACAATTCATAGAGTCATTTAAACTAATTTGGCCTGTTGTGTGAATGCAATAATTGCATTCATCCACTATGTTGTCTCAAAATCTGGAAATCACTCCTGGACCAATGCATCCTATTCACATTTTTTATTTAATTTATTTATTTTGAAGTTTTTTATAACTGCCCACACATTCTCATTGACTCTGGATGGCTTACAAACAATAAAAAAACACAATATAAAAGAATAAAAACCAATAATCTCCCCACACACACGGGACAACATACAATCAGATGAGCCACTTGATGGGCTCCAGAGGTGGTATTCAGCAGGTTCTGACCAGTTCTGGAGAACCGATAGCTGAAATTTTGAGTAGTTCGGAGAACTGGCAAATGCCACTTCTGACTGGCCCTGATCCCACCTATTCTCTGCCTCCTGAGTCCCAGCTGATCGGGAGGAAATGGGGAGTTTGCAGGAGCCTTCCTCTGTAGTGGAGTGGGATTGGAGATTTTACAGTATCCTTCCCCTGCCACGCCCACCAAGCCATGCCCACAGAACCGGTAGTAAAAAAAATTTGAATCCCATCATTGATGGGCATCCCACTCTGGGTTCTTCAGGCCCCTTGGCAGAACCAGGTCTTATGAGCTTTGTGAAAGAGCATCAAAGTGGGGTCCAGCCTAAACTCTGTGGCGATGATGTTCCAAAGAGAGCTATCACAGAGAAGGCCCTTCTGGATCCCACCAGATGTAGCTCCTTAGGAGATGTAACTGGAAAGAGATGATTCCCTCAGATAACTTCTATCCATGTAATTCTTAATCATAGTTCATTTAGAGAGTAAGGGAGATGACCTTGATTGAGTTATGCAGAAATTGTTGCCTAGGCAAAAGGGGCTGAAACATTTTAAAGTCCACAACTATGATAAAATATTTGGAAGCTGCTCAGACAGTCACCTCTCTACTTCACTGAGAACTTGTATCCGTTGCTCTCCAATTTCACATTATAACAGTTGAATGAATCAGATTATGAAGACAATTAGAAGTAAAAGGAAGGAATATAAAGTTGGTTTATTTGATTAAGGTAAAATGAGACATTTTGTTGCAATACTGCAGTGGTCTGGCTGTCAGCAAATCTAAAGCATTAAGACTGAAAAGTTGATGATTTATGAATTTGCTTATGGGCTATGTAATAAAGAGATGTTTAACTTTATAGGCAATAAGAGTTCTTAAATTTGCTTATAATGTTGCAGTGAAGGTTGGAATGCACTTCTTTATATATTTTTCTTTGTCTTTCTTATATTTTCTCTTTTCTTCCTCTTCTTTCTTTTTCTTGCACTTTTTATTCTTTCTTTCTATTCTCTTTTCTTCCTCTAAATTTAGTTTGTATTTGTTTTTACTTTTGTAATTTAAGTTCTTAATAAAATTATGTTTAAGAAGAAAATTCTTAGGTTTCTTGTACTGCTGCTATGCATAGAATGAAAATGATTCTTGTTTCGGGATTTTGAGCGAAAAGCCATGTCAGCAAAAAGTCAGCATGTCCAATTTCTGAAACACATAGACTGATACTCTTGTCATAAAAACTTCATAATTTACCACACAATAATGAAAATACAGATGAACAGATTTAATGTTTTAAAGAAGGTTACATTGTGCCTATCCAGAACAACTGCCTACCCCACTTAACATCAGCTATAGAGAATTTCCCTACAAGTTAATTTATAACTATACAGTATGAATAGTTGTCTGCTGTTGCATGCAGCAGACTAGCTTATCTTGTCACACACACAAAAACATGTTTGATGTGTGTATGGCTGACCCTATCCTTCCCCTAGCATCATTACAATATGATGATAATAATATGATACTTTTGGAGGCAGCAAAACCCACTTGCATAAATAAAGCCTTATCCTAAAGCTTTACCATATTTTTTCATTATCTCCTTGAAACAAATGCAAGCTCTCCGTTTCATTCATTTCAGCGATTAAATCTTTCACCGATATTGTATCTTCAGCTATTAAGGAAAACCCTTGTTCAGGTACTGTTAAACAATTGAGTAATGGGGCCCTTATTGCAAACCATCCTGATGCAGTGAGTATCTTGTTTCTCCATAAAAGAATTTTGAATATTCTTTAACTGATCCATTTTCTTCAATAAATAACACGTCTCGGGATAAGTTTGACCAGAGACCAAGCGAGAGTACTTTTTCCAGAATGAGGAGACATTAATCTCTTTTCCCTCCAGCTGAGATATTCTCCCAAATTGTGGTTGTTGGCTGGTGGGCCAAAAAAATTAAGCTGACAAAAAAGAAATATAAGTTTAGATGAGCATTGCAGCTCATTCGTCTGCAGAATACATAATATAACAGCTGTTTAATGTAGGATGAGAAAAAGTCAAGTTGTCTGAGGAGACAGAAAAACTACTTCTGCTGAGAACATGTGTGATACAGTTCCTGCCTTTGTGATTAGTTTGTTATGCCATTTGATTATATTCCAAAGATTTTGGCGCATACTATGTTCTTTAACTTTGTTGGCTTATGTGTTTTATTTTATTAATAGCCTTATACACGAAACAGGGACAATTGAAAGTTTTGACTATACTGATAAGTTTTGTTGTGGTCCGCCAGCAACCTGCAGACTTGCCAGCGGAGGCGGACAGTGAGGAGACTGGGGAAGACAATGGGCCAGTCCTGGAGGCTGGGGAAGGCCCAGATGAGGGCTCTGCGTCGGAGGCAGAGATGGGGCCAGGGCCATCTGGGAGCGATGCGTGGACTCCGGAGCCTTCAGAGGTGGACAGCAGAGAGACAGAGGAACAGGAGGAGCCTGTTCCTAGTGCAGTCATGCACAGAGCTGTCAGAAGTCAAGAGCAGCTGAAGAAAAAAGGACAACTCGGGAGTAAGACCAGAAGATGATCGGCACTCCCATAAGGCTTAAAAGAGCAGCAATGAGCCGTTGGGTTCTTTGTAGAAAAGCAACGTTGATTCCCATGCTTCTTGTCAGTGTGTCTTGAACTTTGTGGGTTTTTTGTCAAGAAAAGCCTTTGGCAGGTTATTAAGAATTTTGTTTTGGACTAAGATGAGAATGAATTAATCTGGTCTGAACCAGGAGCATTTCACCCCTGCTTCAGCATCTTTCTCTGTGTGTGTCTCTCTCTCCTCTCTCTCTCTTCTCTTTCTCTCTCATCAATCTGTCTATCATGTGTCTATCCATCATGTATCTATTTAACATTATCTGTCCTATACATATTTGTTTAAGTCATTTCAAACCTTTATATATCCATCCATTTTATACCAAACTTTGGACAATTTCCAATAATCACATGTGGAATAATAAAAATTGATCATTAAATGTGTAATTGAATGTATTATCATTAAACCCACCATATGAGTGCCTGGTGAGTAAGCCAATACTCAATAATTTTTTTTTCCTGATGTTATTAAAACCCAATTTTATTTTTTTTAATTTGCCATATTTATTTATTCTCTTAAAATTACATACTTTATAAATAGACTTATTTGTTTGTTTTTCCTTTTCATTTTGCTCAGTATAACTTTGCTAATAAAAACTTGGAGAACTGAACTCAGGTTGAGAAACTTCCTGTTGTCTGTTCTGGCATGAGAGATTAAACAAAAGGAATGTTGCATTATTTATTTCATACAAAAACTGTGGAGCACGGATGTTTGTAATGTGTAACTTACACTACACAGTGTAAGTGTTTGTATTTGTAAAAATACCCAGTATATTTGGAGCAACCTTTATACATAGACAGTATTGCAAAGCTGCAATTTAGATTGTGATTACCATATAAATCCTGTAGGGGGAGTTTGTTTATTACTCTTCCAGTGGAACTGAAAACTGAAAAAGACTGAACAGTGAATGTTTTAAATCTTATTCTGAGTGGAGAGATTTTTAAAAGGAAGTTTAGTTATAAAAATGCATTGCAACAGAACACTGAACATTACCAATGTAAAGTTCAGCCATGCAGATGTGTATTATCGATGCCTCTGTATTTCACACTTGCAAAATTGATTTGCAGAGGAAAAAAAAAAGGAAAAACTGACAGGAAACTTTGACTCCTGAATGCAGCCACTATCATATATTTTAAAAGGAGGTCTGAACATATGGCTTCATTTTTATGTGAGACATTGTTGTCTTTTCTTGCTACCCTGCATGTTTACTTCCTTTCCTAATGACCCATGTATATATGTTATCTGCCCATCTAATTCAGGACTGTCTGACTTTGCTCAGGAAGAAAAGCCACACTTGACTTTTGAGCACTGGCTGCCTCACTTCAAATCTGGCTGGGCCTAAGACCAAAACAAAGTTATATCAGAGTTTAAACAAATTTGATTAATTTTAATTGATATATTTGAATACCATGAAGACCATTTAATAACTTTCATGCTTCTGTCACATCAAAATTTACAATTTAGTTTCAATTATTGTTGTTTTATTTCTGTGACTGGCTGTGGTTCTCCAGTGAGTAGGCAGAGATTTTTCAAATGCTTGATTATAAAATCTCAAGGACTTTAGCCAGTGGTGGGTTGCCCCTGGTTCGCAACGGTTCTATAGAACCAATAGTAAAACTGGCTTCAGGCCTGGGTACAGCACGGAAACGGCATTGGTCGCGTTGGTTGATGATCTCTGGAGGGCTCAGGACAGGGGATGTTCCTCTGTTCTGGTCCTATTAGATCTCTCAGCGGCTTTTGATACCATCGATCATGGTATCACGCTGCGCCGGCTGGATGGGTTGGGAGTGGGAGGCACTGTCTTATGGTGGTTCTCCTCCTATCTCTCCGATCAGTCGCAGTCTGTGTTGGCTGGGTGGCAGAGGTCGACCTCGAGGCACCTTGTTTGTGGAGTGCCGCAAGCCTCTCCTGTTCAACATTTATGTGAAGCCCCTGGGTGAGATCATCCGTGGATTTGGGGTGCGGTGCCATCTGTACGCTGATGATACTCAGCTGTACATCTCCACCCCAGACCACCCCAACAATGCCCTTGAAGTGATGTCCCGGTGCCTGGAGGCCGTGGGGGTTTGGATGGGGAGAAACAGGCTCTGACTCAACCTCTCCAAGACCGAGTGGCTGTGGCTGCCGGCATCCCGATATAGCCAGCTGGTGCCATCGCTGGCTATTGGGGGTGAGTCATTGGCCCCCACGGAGAGGGCTCGTAACTTGGGTGTCCTCCTGGATGCACAACTGTCTTTAGAAGAGCATATGATGGCCGTGGCCAGGGGGGCTTTTTATCAGGTTCGCCTGATACGCCAGTTGTGTCCCTTTCTGGATCGGGACTCCTTATGCACGGTCACTCACGGCCTCATCACCTCTCGCCTGGACTACTGCAATGCTCTCTACATGGGGCTCCCCTTGAGGAGCACCCGGAGGCTCCAGCTGGTCCAGAATGCAGCCGCGCAGGTAATTATGGGGGCAACATGACACTCCCATGTAACACCTCTCCTGCGTGAGCTGCACTGGCTCCCGGTGGTCTTCCGGATGCGCTTCAAGGTATTGGTTCTCAACTTTAAAGCGCTACATGGCTTAGGGTCCGGATATTTACGAGACCACCTTCTGCCACCAATAACCTCCCACCGGTCAATCTGCTCCCACAGAGAGGGTCTCCTCAGGGTGCCGTCAGTCAAGCAATGTCGACTGATGACCCCCAGGGGAAGAGCCTTCTCTGTGGGGGCACCCGCCCTCTGGAACAAGCTACCCCCAGGAATACGACTGATCCCGGACCTCCATACTTTCCGCCAAGCGTTGAAGACCTTCTTATTCCAGCAAGCCGGGCTGGCTTAAAATTTTAATGAGCTATTTTATGGGTAAAGGGTTTTTTAAAAAAAAAATTAGGGAAACCAAACTGATTTAATTCTGTTTTAATTTATTTTAATTTTTCTACTGTATGTATTTTAATTTTGGCTGTTCACCGCCCTGAGTCCTTCGGGAGAAGGGCAGTATACAAATTTAATAAACCTTAACCTTAACCATATGACCGGGCTGCACCTACACTAATCATCAAATGAGATTGAAGCTATAGCTTTGTTTGCACTATTGAATATTGCTAGAATTTCTGCCAAGTTTTCATTCAATGAAATTATTTACTTTAGATTTTTTTTAAAGAAGAAAATGTCAAGGGAAAAAATCTGATGGGCAGATTGATGGTTGTATTTCCATTATGTACAATTTTCTCTCACATTCTGTAGCCTCTCTGACTTCTTATGCGCCACTGAATTGACAAGGGAAGGCATCGTGACACAAGTCTCCTTGTTTTTCTCAGTTGCATTTCTATTGGATACCACGAAGAGGAAGGTCTTCATTGATACGAACCAATCTTATTATTAGAATTACAAAAGTATCTCAAGACAGAATATCTTGTCCTCATGCAACAAGAATTAACACTGTCTCTTTCTGTTTGTAAGAACTCAATTTTAAATTGACTGTTTTATACATTCAATAAATTTTTGAACGCTGAAGCTCCAAAGACTCTCAGTCTTCAATATTACTGTCTTGGATCTCTAATGTGGAAAGTGAAAATTGCCACAATAGAAACTGAAGAGGCTCTCCAGAGGTTTAGCAATTTACTTTTCTCTAAACAATGAAAAACAGCTTTGTTAAATTCTCCATGCTTCATGCAACAAGAAACCAAATATTGAAAATGGAAAGCCAAACAATTGGTTTGTTCATGAGAACTTTACCAGTGGTACTTGCCATACTGAGAAGTGTGGTTACTTAACCCTTGATATCCTATAGCTGTACAGAGGAAAAGTGCATTTTCCTGAATTCAAATCTGAAATGTTAAAATCTGGTAAATGAAACAAGGCTATATCATAAGACAACATTGTAAGCAGAATGCCCTTGACTTCACCCAAATTAAGAATTTAAAGCAACTATTTATTATAGGCAAAACTTTAGAAACTCAGGCTTTAGGCTGGAGACAAAAGGGTTGCAAATTTTCAAATTAGTCATTGAAGGCTTTGCCATAACATTTCACCCAACAATTGTTCACACGTTTTTAGTTAAACAATACTTCTGGACTAGTGACAATTACAAAATATACATATTTTCATTTAGATTCTGCAATTAATTTTGCTTTTGAACATTTCTCATTCTAACTCCATTTCTCCCAAACTATTTACATCAATGGAATTACATTCCAAGAATAGAGAAACAGAAATAGATGATATAACTTTATATATCTTAAATATCTGCTGCTTTAAATTGGCTTACTTTAAGAACAGAAGTAAATGAAAAGGAATATCCACGTCACAGACTGGCTGTTATGAAAATAAGGACTGGGAAGCCATGATCTACAACTTGCTCTTCCCATGTCCATTTAAACTGAATTGGTCATGTAAAATATTTTTTGTTAGTGCAGCCCCCAACCACAAGTCTTCAGAGAGAGTATTATTGAAGAAGCAATGTCATTCTCCAAGCATATATATCTCTTTGATTTTCCCAACCTTTAGCCTCTAGATAGCAATAGCACTTAAACTTATATACTGCTTTACAGTCTTATCTCAGCGGTTTACAGCATATTGCCGCCAACAATTTGAGCCCTCATTTTATCAACCTTGGAAGGATGGAAGGCTGAGTCAATCTTGAGCAAGTGAGGATCAAACCACTGGCAGTCAGCAGAATTAGCCTGCAATACTGCATTCTAACCATTGTGCCACCAAAGCTATGTGCACTACTTGGGGAAAACCTATCCTATAAGCTAATAGAATAGTGCCAGTTTTTGTTGTATTGAATAATAGGATAAATTTTTGAACAGCCTTACTGTCCTTTTTAAAATAAAATGAGGGAGAAAAACTTCCTGCAGGTCAAGCTTGACTCCTGTTGATTTCATGGATATGTTCATGCAGTTTTCTTGGCAACAGTGTAATGTAATTTTCCACTACTTTCTTCCTTCCTTCCTTCCTCCCCCCACTTTTTTTTTTGATCAGGTTAATCTATAACTTTCATATTTTCTGGTTTTCTGGTATTATATAACTTTTCAAGAACTTTTCAAGAAAGTTCTGTGAAAAAGTAACATGTTTGCAGCAGTCACAGAATTCAAATCCTAACCTAGCATGAATTACACATGGGGTGTCATAATTTTAGTTGTGAAAAGACATTCTCTGAATAACAACACGGTCACTCATAGAGCATCAATCTAGCAATCTCAGTCAAAGTCATAGAAGCTTAAAGTACGTATTATTCAGTAGTCCCTTCTGGAATGTTCCCAATACCATTACTTAATGACCTAAACCAAAAATCTTAACCTAATTATATGCTATCTGATAACATTTTGCCACAAAAATGTTTGCCTGAATGTATCTTTTCAAAGGAATGTTTGTGCCTCAGATTAGTCACTGCTTGGTTAAAGATTTATGTAATCGGCTTTAATTAATTAAACAAAAATACAAATACTTATTACTGCTTAATTTGTAGAACATATATTGGCTGTGGAAGAAAAAAAATTAATACAGCCTGTTAAAATCATAAGGTCAAGTAAATGTCCAAGTTGGTATCGGTTAGTTAGTTCATTTATAATTTCATTCTGAGCTGCGATTATGCAGCATAGACCTTTTGGGTTTGTAGAACAGAAAAAGGTCACAAATGAAATGAAATGAATATTCTGAAGTCATCCCCGGGCAGACATGTACACAGAAACACACTGTCTCTACTAATTCATCATTCTCAGTTTTGAGAGATGGCAGAAGGGTCATAGAAAGAGAATGGATTGATGGAACCCATGAGGTGGGCCATCCCTTGGGTAAGGATCAAAAGCCATTAAAAGAGCAATGGGATACAAACCTGTTTTTCTTACTTCTGCTTTCCACTGAGCTTGTGTTGCTATGTTTTGGGAGGGTTAAAATTACCCGCTACAAAAATATTAAAACTGTTCATTATATATCTTATATTGGCTTAACGAGGGCGTAGGTTTCTTCTTTGCATTGTTTTGCATTAATCCATTTACAATATACCCCACGGTATATTTATAACGACATTGTCCTGGGTCCTTTAAATGAATGCTAGATAATTTTGCAATTTTTTTTAATTGTATTGCAAATTCCTTTTGCTAAAGTGTAAATGCAAACTCCACACATTCTAAAGAAAATTCTGGAAGAGGGATTTGTAAAATATAGAGACCTATATATACTTGTGCATTTAACAAATATGCTTCTAGGAATATCGTTTTAGTGTTGCACCATGCTTCCTTTCTGAAGATGTGCACTTAAATAAATCGCTGGACTTTACAATGGAAATGGGATTTAAACTTCGTTTCTCCCATCCTGACTTTAGGAAAGGGCCATTACTGGTGAAAATAGTCTGACAGAACGTTAGAAATAAAATGTGCCTGGTGAGAAAAAAAAAAGTCTCATCCTGTTATGTGTATTTTGATATTTTGGTTCTCCCCCCTTTCTTGTGATTTTGATGTCCTTCAAAAGTCTATGCATTTTTTATGGAGAAATAAGAAAGAGGGCAGAGGATTTACCAAGTTTGTATAAGGATAACTTGCCATTGCTGGCATGCTGCCACTGGCTCCCCATGGCTGCCTTGCTGCAATTGCCTTGCTGTGAAACATCTTACTATGGGCAATTTGCCACTAGGCAAGTCCCTCCTCCTCCTCCTCCTCCTCCTCCCTCTCCCCTCCCCCTCCCTCTCCCCCTCCCCCTTGTCCTCCTCCATAACTTGAACTGGGAAAAAATGAGCAGGATGAAGTGGGGAGGGGAAGAGGGATTTCCCCCCTGACCAGGAAAAGATCACTTGAGAGAAGGTCACACACTTTTCGGTGTGCATGAGTTTCTGCCACAGAGTTCAAGGGGTATTGGTGTGGGTGGGAGGGGTATAAGCCAGATCAAGGAAGGATGGAAGGACAACATTATACTAACTTTATACTGCTAAGAACATTGTAAATACATATTTAGTTCCTAACTTTATTTAGTTCCTAACCTATTTGTTGTACTGAGACTGATATGCAATATATATTAAATGTTAAAATGTTTCATGTATTTCTGCTTCCAGTTCTGCAGTCAATTCTTTCTCCTTTAAATACATACTCTAAATATTTATATTTGCCTTGCTGAGCAATATTATTATTATTATTATTATTATTATTATTATTATTATTATTAATAATAATAATAATAATAATAATAATAATTAAAAATAATAATAATCCATCGGAGGATGTAAGATGTACTCGGAACAGCTTACATCCTCCGTCGATATCTTAACAGTATCTAGTTCCTTGGTTAGGACTCGAGCTGCTGAGCTATTAACCAGCCTCAAAGGCTGTGAATCTCACTAAAGATAATAATAATAATATATACGCAAATGGAAGCCTTCTTTAAAATTAAATTTCTAGCATGGGTATAGACTGTTAAATTTTGCCATCTATTTTCCAGTGTTGTGCTTATTTTCTCATTGTGGGTATGAACATGTATCTAAGTGAATTGTGAATTATTTTGGGGGGGATTAACACTTAAGTGTCATGAGCATGGAGGCATTGGTCTCATCATCCTTATAGGATCTGTCTTATTAATGTTCTTGGCCATGTGCTAATCCAGGCAGATCAGTCAAGCTAAGGTCAAGAACTATCTTAAAATGTCATCATCTTTCTAGGATACCTCTTCATTTTGGTGGGCTAAAGTCATTTGAAACATGTTGAATTCCTTATTTTATTTATATATTAATCAAATTTATATACTCTCACTGAAGGGGCCTCTGGGTGGTGCACAGCAAATGAGTAAAGTATATAAAAACCATAGATATATAAGATATATAAAAATCTCAGTAAAAATAAATATTATAAAAAGAGAGATACAAATTATAGGCAAAGAAGAAATAAACATAGCCAATTCAGCAATGGAGGCATCTCTCTGGATCTATGGGAGGCCCAAGCCTGATGCCATAACAAGGTCTTAAAGGCCTTCCAGAATATCAAAAAGGATGGAGCTAATAGGAAAATAATATTCCACAAGGTGGGTGCTATGGCAAAGAGGGAATGTCTCCTGTAACCAATGGTGGGATTCAGCCAGTTCGCACCACTTCGGGAGAACCGGTTGTTAACTTTCTGAGCAGTTTGGCAAACTGGTTGTTGGAAGAAATCATTAGGGCAGAGGACCGGTTGTCAAATTACTTGAATCCCACCACTGCCTGTTACCCACCAAATGTAGGTTCCTAACTGATAGTACCTCCAGCATGCCTTCTCTGGCAGATCTAGAACATAGAATAATAGAATTGGAAGGTACCTCGGAGGTCAACCCCCTGCTCAACCAGGAGATCTTATACCATTTCAGACCAATGGTTGTCCAGTCTCTTTTTTGGAAGCCTCTGGTGATGGAGTACCCACAACTTCTGGAGGCAAGCTATTTCATTGGTTGATTGCTCTCACCGTTAGGGAATTCCTCCTTAGTTCTAGGTTGCTTCTTTCCTTGGTTAGTTTCCATCCATTGTTGTTTTATTTTTTGTCTTGCCTTTTGGTACTTTGGAAAATAACAAGGTGAGTTATCTAACTATGGAGAAAGAGGTGGTTCCTCAGATAGCCGACTCCCAGGCTGTAGTTGTCAAAGCCAGCACCTTGACTTGGACTCAGAAGCAAACTGACAACTAATGCAGCTTGCAGAACAGACGTTTATTGCCTATGGTTGTATTAAGCATGATCTGACCATTGCAAAGAAAACACCAAAAGCTATCCAATTTTATATCACATTGCTACTGCTGTGACAGGAAGACCAAATCTGAAGTGTAACACCAGTCCTAAAATAACTTTCTCTCCAGTTCTATCACATCAGTTTTCCAATACCATCAACTCAGAATATCTGTGAAGAGGTTGTTTAAGTTCATACTAAGCATAACTGGTAACAATGGGTTTCCTTTGAAATATGCTTCTAAAGATAAAAATTAATGTGAAAAGAAGTTTATTAACTCCTTTACAAGTACAAAAAAACATTTGCAATGGCCACTTTTTTTTTTGAAAAACATTGTGTTTATTTAACCCCCGCCCCCCCACCAAAAAAACCTTTACAGTGTGGACAGATCTGAAATTAGGATGAGCTAATAAACTAATCACACAGCTCATTGGTATTTTGACAAATCATTCTCAAAAGTAAAAGACTGTTGTTCATCTTTTTAGTTGGCAGAAATAGGAAAGTGCGTTTGTGTAATGTACACATGCAAAGAAAGGTGATTGGCAGATGAAGATTTCAAGGAAAGTGCCAGAACGTTCTTGTTTATGAAGATTTCCCAAGGTATTTGTAACTCTGAGTTTTTATTGTACCTGCATAGCAATTGTGAGCTAACTATATAGTGGTATTTGACCATCTAAGATCCCAAATCAATAAGCAATTAAACCCAGAGGAAAATCACTCTAATAAATTATTGTCTTTGGGTTTATGTGATTCATTTTGAAAGTGCAGTTCCTGACTGTATGAGTAGTATTTCCACTGCAATATTAGAGGCTGTGAGTCAGCATGCAACAAAATCATGCTGTTTAATAAGATGACACAAGTCCTTCCAAAATTTCGTAGATTGTTTGGGAAAGCGATTTAATGAAATATGGTCAGTCAATAAACAGTCAATAAAATAAAAATTAAAAATCAGAAAATACTGAATTTTCAAGATTAACCCTATTATTTAGACTACCAAAACAAGGTTGTTTGTGTACCCTTGCAAGCTGTCCAATCCAAACAACTGGGCAATTTTCAGATTTTTTAAAATCATGAGGTATTTTACTAATAATCCAAATTAACATGGAGCTTAAAAGAAGGGAATGAAAAAAGATAAAGGGCACTTAGTTATCTCTTGTGTTCCAAACTGAACACAATTCTGCAACAGGTATCTGATTATGATGGGAAAAAAGGTTGATTTCTATGAAAGACTTCTGTTTATATATAAAATATCACTATATCAAGAAATGGATTGCCAAATCTATTCTAATTCTATTTTTTGCCGTGATAATGAAAGATTAATTGCTTGACTGGAACTAGTGCTCAATCCACTCTCAGTTGCCTAAGACAAACACCTCATAGGGATGGCTAATTTACGGCCACATCATATCGTCTGGATGTTGGACTATAGTTAATTCAAAACCTCACATAATCCTGTTTCTTTATTATAATTTGACATAGCTGGTTTGGAAGTCTAATTACTTCTTTAATGAGCCATAATGCTTTTTAAAACATAGGAGAAAGGAAAAACTGAGATAAATTTAGGATTTCCCCTACTACTCAAAATATTTTTATGTGTAGGTGTGAAAGCAAAGAATTACAATTTAAAAGCAAGAGGCATGGCTTTGTAACATAACTAGAAAATGCCAACTAATAGATTTATTTTTTTAAAGGGAAGAATGAAACCTAAGAGATTTATCTCAAAGCAGGATCATGAAAGGAATCACACAATCTTAAATTATAGCTGCAATTTTGTTCCGCCACAAAAATGGAATGATTTAATTTGGTGAAGATAAGGAAACAAAAGAGGTAATCTACATCCCAGTGGTTCCATAATTTTAAAATCACACTTTTTGAACTTTCTCTCAAGGAAATGTTTTGGTTACCACATTGGCTTAAATACATTTCTTAAAGGAAGCATTATTTGCTTACCCAATAAGTTTAGTTTCCTTCCAGAGCATAGCTGTGGAAAAGTAATCTGGCAAAAGACAACTTGACACCTGATCTACATTTTATAGTTTTTTAGTTGAATTCATATTTCTTTCTACTAAATCTTCCATTGAAAGCAATAGTAGATGTTACAAGTCATGATTTTTTGTGTGTGTCATATTTTTTAAAAGAAAATCAACAACAACAAGAAGAAGCTAACAATATGCTATTGGGGATTAACATTATTGCAGGATATCCCCTTCCCATTTTAAAAAATATAATTCAAAAAGGTTCAAATCTCATGAGATAGTAGAATTTCACAAGATCTCTACGTATGAGATTCAACAACCTTCCTTCCTTCCTTCCTTCCTTCCTTCCTTCCTTCCTTCCTTCCTTCCTTCCTCTCTTCCTTCCTCCCTCCCTCCCTCCCTCCTTCCCTTCCTATTCCTATCAGTTCATATTGGACTCTCATGGTTCAACTACTTACTGATAATGGTGATAGTAACACTACTGAAATAATCATAATCAATTATGTAACATATGCTAATATACTTTATTTGTACTTTTTCTCATCAAAGTAATTTACGGACAAAAATATTTAGTTGTTTATGTCAATAAATAATTGGATACTTTGCTTCATGCTAATTCTATGTTCTCTTATGGATCCCAATTCAATAAAATATGTACAGGTGTTCAGGGGAGGGGCAACTTTTGAGAGAGTTGCACATAAAGAACCAACTTACATGCCTATAATTAGGTAAGGTAAATTTGATACATATTTACATACTAGTCATCACATCAACGTTTACAAACAGCACATATTCCCCTATTAATAGTGGGAGTAGATTACTCCAATTTAGTTTGGGTCTGTGTTTTCCTAGATTATTTTTTTTTACCCCAAAATCATATCCTTTTAGTCCCCCATTATTGTAACTTGCTGTCAATTATACTGAATACAATTTTCTAAGTAATATACTTGACAGCAAGATACATTAGTGGGGGAGGAAGTAAGGGAATAATCTACTTTTACTATTACTAATAACTACTGCCATTAATAGGGAGATACTAGAATTTCTAGTTATGCTTAGCTGAATGTGTGTAGTTTGAATCTCAGAAAACTTTGATGCACTTCTCAAAGAGCATGCTTAATGTAACACAATTTGGCCTTGAGCAAATACTGTGTCAGAGAGAAGGAGAGCTGTAGGTGGTGGTGCTGTCAAAGAGCATATCTACACCTACTGTTTAAGCCCTGGGTTTGTGCCCATTGATTCAGCCTGGTAAAGCTCTTGCTGTGAGAAGGAACATATAATATTCAATGGTCATTTGACTTATCTTCAACCGTTTCACAATCTCCAGTTGTATATAGCTAACCAGGGAATGACTGAAAATCTGAAGCCTTACCATAGCATCTAGGCAGCTCCTTTTAAAGCAACCTAATTACCCTCTACATTTGTAGAGAAGGAATGTTATTAGCCATATATTAGTTGCATTGCATAGACACAATTTCTGTTGTGATGTTAAATAAAATAAAAATATTGGTCTAATTTATATCAAAGCATTTTTTAATTAAATTGTTGTTGCAACACTTAAGCGATATGCAGTTAATAGAAAGATGAGATATAATTAATAAGAACATTACATAAATACTGTACTTGTGCCTGAATTGTCAATTCCATACCTGTGTAAAATTCTGGGTTTGCAGTAATTTTTAGTGAATTCAGGTTCATTCAAGAATCAGTGGAAAAACAAATTGTACATGTTGTTCCATAGATATATAGGTGTTTTACATTTGTGAAGACTCTTAAGAGTAACTAGTAAATCAGATCAGTGTGTCAATATATAGTAATGGAAGAGCAGAGCTAAGAAAGTTTTGTATTTAAGGCAGAACAATCCAAATGCCACATTTTCCTACTAATTAATATAGATCTCCTTACGCAGCTCAAATCAACCATTGGCCTTATAAATAAAGTGACTTGACTTATTCAGACAATGCACACACAGGACAATGAAGCTGTAAACCTTCATTCACTGGTTAGTTTCAGCATTGTGGGATGCATGGAAGAATCTTCTTATACATAAAGAATAGACAGAGGGGGACATACAAGGGTATTTCATTACAAGGGTAAAGTTCAGATGATTAAACTAGCCCTCAACTTACAACAGTGACCATTCAAAGTTACAACAGCAACATTTGACCATTTTTCACACTTATGACTGTTGCAGCATCCCCATGGTCACGTGATTTACTATTTGGATGCTTGACAACTGACCCACATTTATGATTACTGCAATGTCCCAGTGTCGTATGATCACCTTTTGCAACTTTCTGACAAACAAAGTCAATGGGGAAGCCAGATTCACTTAATAACTGGGTTACTAACTTAACAACTGCAGTGATTCACATAATAACTGGGGCAAGAAAGGTCATAAAATCGGGCAAGATTCACTTAACAAATTTCTCATGTAGCAACATAAATTTTGGGCTCAATTGTGGTTGTAAGTTGAGTTCTACCTGTACTCCCAGTATCTTTTGATTGCCATACTGTCATTTTTATTTAGAGTGTTCATATTAGTAAATCTGCATAGCAATCAAAATCTGTCAAAGCACAAATGTATATGTAAATAGTGGAATCTGTTAGCATTCATCTTGAAAATGTTTATTGGCTCTAAAATTGTAGTTTACATTTGGGAAACACTGTAAACTGTGTATAAAAGCTAAAGTAGATATTCTTACATCTCTTTTTTAAAACAGAGCAATGTACAATGTTTATGGAACTGAGTAATGATTGAAATGTCTGTGATAATGAAATGAGCCAGATATAGCCTGCTCTATATGTCCTTAACTCCAAAGTGACTGATTGTTCATAATGGTGGGGAACATAGTTTTATTCATGTAAAGATAAAAATGTAAGAACTCTGTAAGCGTCCTGTCCTATACGGTAGGAAAGTCAAAATTGAATTTGCCAGTCTTGGAAGCCATCCGTCAGATATTCAGTCAAGGAAAACAACAGCTTATTACCAACTCTTGTGAAAAGAAGATTCATCCTACTGTAATTTCTGTTACTTTTTAAAAAATCTAGAGCTTTTAAAAGAATGGTAATAATTATAAAATTATTTTACTCTCTTTTGTAGTAGTGTAATATAAAATTCTGAAAATCTTGTAGCAGTTTCAGGTTAATTTGTTGTTATATTTTCCAGCTTATTTCATTGCATTATTAAAACATTTAGTAGCGTATGTGTCATTAATATTCCAAAATGTAATTAGCATATTTAATCAAAAACAATTAGGAGCAAACACTGCTTTCCTTTTTAAGTAATAAAATATTTATGATTGGAATAAACAAAATGAAATCCAAAAAGCACTTGGAGGTGTTGTTTTTGTGGTCGTGGTTTGGGGGATAGAAATGGAAGAAGGAAAAGAGAATAATATGAGAAAGGGGGTAACATTTCGTGAATAATTGTCTCTGGTGGATTTCTTCCATGCTTGCCTCTTGAGGCTTTCAATCATTGTGCATCAATTCCAAAGAAATAAAAGTTCATTGCGGTTCATCAATACTATAATAGTATGATAATAAAAGAAGGTACATAGAATAAGGACAGTTGTGTAAATCCCACCTTAAATTACCCTTGGGTGGTGAAATTTTTCTTGTGATCCATAAAGGCTACAAATTCTGATTAGAACTTGGGAATCTTGGTATTAGAAATTTGACCAAATAGACAATAAAGTTAAAATGATCTTATCCAAACTATATTTTATCTCCCTTATAGTTCCATCTCAAGCAAGTGCTTCAAAAATATCTTTATTATTCCCCTCCCTCTTTTTTTTTTTTACTGTTGCCAAGCATCACAAAGTTTAGAGGTATCATGAACAATCAGGCAATTGAGTCCTAAATAACTCCATAATAGATGTAAAGCCTTGTTCTTAGTATTGATTAGTCATAAAATACCCACAATGTGATAAGGCACAACTCTGTTTCTGTACAGTATATGTTTATTAATTCAAGGGTGCACATATTACTAAGCTTCAATTACTATCAGCAGCAAAGAAGGAGCAATCTGTTTTCGGTGGCCCAGCTGGTGACTCATCACGAGTTCCTGGGTGACAGCATGTGTATGATCCCAATTGGGTAACCCTTTTCCAATACCAACATTCACCCACACTCACACAAATACGATTTAAAATTTATAAATAAATAAATATGAAGGCTATCTGATCAATTTAGAATTTACAGTTTTTAAAAGAATGCATAATAATTTAAGGAGGAGGAGGAGAAAAGATATGAGATCTCTTTATAGCTTTAATAGCTAATCAGTTCCCACCCAACCTCACCAATGCAGAAAAGAAAAGTAAGATATCATGTTATTTTGATGAATATTAATATACATTAATATTAACCTATTTAGCACTTCAGAAACACAGTGTAATTATATGAAGTTTAATCTAGAGCTCTAATTTCTTAAATCTGGGAAGCAAGGAAAAGAGAATTTTATACACCAATTGGTTTATCATTGGTAGTAATTTTCACCAATATAGAATATTGCTATCTATTATATTTATTATTGAGAAGGTCCCATCAGAGATATTTCTCACTTAAAGGAAAAATGAAATGTTATTACATGTTTCCTGGACGAGCTATATTGAAATATTAACATATTTGGTGATGAGGAAAGGAAATGAATGAGGATGATAAATAGTTAAATTTTGTTCAGTTTTTTTTCTACTATTATTGTTAACCATGAACATATCCAGCCATACAGAGGCCATCAAAATCTTGCCACCAGAGACTATAAAGTCTACTTACATAGGGTTTCTGGGGTTTTTCGTGTTCTTATGGAAAATATCTCTGAAATCCCTAAGCTGAGCATTTTGATCTCATTTGTGAATGTGAGCGATACTGAGAAAGGGTTGAGAAGTGAAGAGAACACTTTTCTCGCATAATTTCATTTGTCAGGAGAATCTTGATGCTGACATTGGAAGAGTGATTTAATTGATTTTAATCATACACCTGAGATTGGAAAATTGAGCCCTCCATCCTGAAAAATAATTCTATGTCTCCCAGAGAATGTCTGATTCACAGCTAATAGTTTCTTTCCTTCCTCCCTTGAAGTTTTGTTATGAAGTTTAGAAATATAGATGAAAAGATTGATACAAAGAAATATTTATTACAGCCCACCGATTAGCAAATCATCCTAGCTGCTTCAGTGCATGTATAGATTTGTATCATGAAGATGTTGTTTTGGAGAATAAACCATTTAACAGTTTATGTTTTACATGTGGAAAATAGATAGCAATATTCTAATTGGAGATCATTAATTATTATTAATATTAAAGGAGGAAAGAAAGTCTAGAGATAGGCAATATAATTCTTCAGCCCTATCATTAGGCAGAGTAAAAGGCAAGTGAACACTGAAGGTGTAGCAAGAAACTACATTTTTTTGCTATTCTTTAATTAATTACAGGTCTCTGTGAAGAATGTGGTATATGGGGAGGAAAGTGTCTTTCTGCACTCAGCAATCATGTTTAGAATTAAAATTTCCCTTTCTCACTTGGGCTGCAAAGAGACTTAGTAAAAAGTTCTTGACATCAAGGGGAACTTTTTTTTTTATTAAACTTTCTAGATATGTATGGTATAGCATATGCATGTATGCTTCTCGATGTGTTTGGATGATTTTGATGAAGAATTGTGCCTTCTCTGCCCTTGAGTCAAATCAGTAACTAATTAAGGAAAGAAATATTATGCTTTCAAATGTGTATCTAGTTGGAAAGAAAATAAGTGATTTGGGATGTTACAAAAGGAGAGCTCATTTTTAATCATGCATTTTATTTTTGCTGCCAGGAAAGGAGAAAGAAACAAATGGAATTCTACCTGTAATTTCAAAATAATTTCTACTTATCCCAGCCTGCTATAATAGTATGGACAACTTTATACTTTGGATTACAAAGTACCTTATACTAATCGTCAATCTAATTTAAGAAATGACATTCTCTATACATGAAGATTCATATTGCGGTACGTTTTCAATGGTCATTGCTAGCTAACAAAATGCTGTTTTATTTAAAAAGTATAAATATTACTGAAATATTACTTTGTGTAAATCAGACTACTTTCAGAGAAAGCTGAAGTATTATGCAATTATCTGGTAATAAAATGACTTTATTATTTTATTTTAACTATGACGCAGATTATTTTTTTAAAAAAAAATTCCCCACTTTCTTCATTCAAACTATATCATTTGCATTTTCTATTACTATGGTATTGCTAGAAAGGAAAGTAGAGCAGAAGAGGACAATTATTCCTTACTTTTCTCTTGGCCACCTTGACTTTTTGTCATACAAAAGTTTTGCCCTGTAGAAACAAACAAACAAACAAACAAACAAACAAACAAACAAACAAACAAACCAAACACTGTTTTGATCTCTATGTGGACCTTCACATGAAGACCTGAGCCTAAACTTCTGCAAGGAAAAACACATGGTGACATGTGCATAATGACATCATCTCACAAGTGAAACTTACATACTTATGTCAGTGGTTTTTAAGCAAATATCAAATGATAGCATGATGTATATGTTGTCATTTTGACATCATCATAGTTTGCTGTACATATCACTGGAGATCAGTACCAGTCAACCTATCTTTTATCCACAGTCATCTTTTTCTTAGAATGATGGTCTGATGATTTCTTGATATTTTGATGTAAGAACAGGATATAAAAAACTTAAAATTCATACTCAATGAATATCTTTATTAATGCCAGCTATTTCAAGCAATGAATATGAATTCCAGGCTATGAAGTTGAATAAAACCAATATCCCAGAAAAAAGCAACTGCATGAAAACTATTAGGCACTTTTATGTAGTCACCAGGATCAACAGAATCTTTACTTGTAGGTTAACATTAGCTTGTAACTGAACCAAATCTTGCTGCATCTCAATTGCAGCAAGATTCCCTCCTTTAGAAGGGACTACTTTTTGAAGGATTATAATTCATGTCACTTACATTCTTCATACTGCCTAGTCATAACTTGAAGTTGGCAAACATGTGAAACCTGCCATTATACCATTTATCTGGGAATGTAAGCTGGTGAAGATGAAACTAATGAATGGATGTTTGGGTGAGACAGGGTTTTCGTGTGCTGCACAAATTTGCACGGATTGAAATAAGAGTCCCAAGTGCTTGCCTAATATTTGCAAAGCCATTTGGAAGTGCAACATATTAGACTCTGCAAAGAAGGAGGAGGAGGAGGAGGGGGAGAGAGACCATTGTTAAAGGAATCTCAACAGTCTTTATCATAGCTATTCATTTTGCTGACTTTTTTGTCATTACCCTCCTTTAATGATTGTCATTGTATTAAAAATTCAATGTTATCTTCAGCAAAAATAATAAACGTACTTAATTTTAGCCTATGAATATAATTCTTACGCACTCCAACCCAGGCAAGAAAGAAATATTTTATCACCAAACCTGTAATTTGCCTTCTTTAACTATTTCTCTCTTTTTTATTATTTTATCATCTTCATCTGTACATTTGGCAGCCTTCAAAAAAGAAAATGGCCTCACAAAATTCTTTCCAAGATTTTTGAGACAGAGCACTAGCTGCTAAAACATGCAGGTAGCTAAAATATTATTTTTTTGGTTACCAGAATAGTTTGCTTTATTATTTCTTCAATTTAATATGTCATTTCAGAATGAAATTGGAAAAAGACTACTGTCTGGGAATTAGGGCTGATGGTGAATGAGCAGAGAGATTGTATTTATTCATTACTTCATGTGAACACATAGCAAGACCTAGGCTAAAAATGTTCACATTGGACCCAAAGAAAGAGGAATTAGCCATTTCTGAACGTCAGAGGATGTTTTTCCAAAGCGTTTATATGTCCTTCCCTTCCCTTTTTTCTTGGTGAATGGCAAACATTTACAATGCCACTAAAACAGTACTAGGAGTAATCCCATGTTTGCTTTTTGGAAGATATTCGGTAAATTACAGTGAGCTGCAAATGTCATTGGATAGAGAATGGAAAGAGATTTATCTTTAAGTCGTTAAGTAAAGACTTTCATCTGGGATAGCAGCAAGATGCTAAGCTCCTTTTAATGGGAGGGTGAAGTAGTTTTCACACAGACTACAATATTAGTCTTATTCTAGGAATAGCGCAGGTGCAAATTACTGTTGTGGATTCAGCAACATTTCCCTTCCCTGCTTTATTGTCCTAATGCACGTCAAACTTCTAGAAAGAGTGCAGAGAAGAGCAACAAGATGATTAGGGGACTGGAGGGTAAAACATGAAGAACAGTTGCTGGAATTGGGGATGTCTAGTTTAGTGAAAAGAAGGACTAGGAGTGACATGATAGCAGTGTTCAAATATCTAAGGACCTGCCACAAAGACGAGGAAGTCAACCTACCCTGTTTCCCCAAAAATAAGACATCTCCTGATAATAAGCCCAATCGGGCTTTGGGGTTCATGGCAATAAGGCCAAGCACTTATTTCAGGGTTCAAAAAAAAATGTAAGACAGGGTCTTATTTTTGGGGAAACACGGTATTCTCCAAAGGACCTGAAGGCAGAGGTGGGTTTCACTTACTTCTCCTACTGGTTCGCAAATGTGCATGCACGCTCGCTTTGCTCGCACATGCCATCTCTGTGCATGCGCACGGCCTTCTGCACATGCGCAGTAGTCACACATTATATCAGGGTGGGTGGGCAGAGCCTCCCACAGTTGCTGCTACCGGTTCATGAAATCTGGAGAGAACCGGCTGAATCCCACCACTGCCTGAAGGCAGGACAAGAAGCAAACTGATCAGGAAAGAAGCAACCTAGAAATTTCCTGACAGTTAGAACAATTAATCAGTAGATCAACTTGCTTCCAGAAGTTGGGAATGCTTCAACACTGGAAGTTTTTAAGTAGAAATTACTTAATTGCAGGTTAGAATCTTACCAGGCTCAAGGTTGACTCAGCCTTCCATCCTTTCTAAGGTAGGTTAAATGAGGACCCAGTTTGTGGGGGCAATAAGCTGACTTTGTATAAATATACAAAAGTTTGAAGGCTATTGCTTAACGCATTGTAAGCCACCTTGAGTCTCCGGAGAAGGGCGGCATATAAATCAAATTAAAAAAATAAATAAATAAAAATTGGGCAACCGTTTCTCTGAAATGGTAGAGGTTTTCCTGCCTGAGCAGAGGGTTGGACTACAAGGTGCCTTCCAACTCTGTTATTTTGTATTCTGTAAACCTCCTTTGAAAGATCCTCTTATAGCAAGGTTGAAAAAAAAGTCATAGTTCAGGCCTATTATATATATATATAAAAAAAACCTGCCAAAGGGGCTACATTGTCCGACTTTATGATTGTGCTAACTATTATTTTTCTCTAGACACCAAACATAAGCCATTTAATACTCTTCATCTAGGATAACAATGACTGGTCAGTGGACATAGGACTTCTGATGTACAAACACTGGTATAAGAATCAGTGGTACTGTTTAGTTTTGTTCTTAGCATATATCATAAAATTGTGACAGTGTTCCTCCAAAGATAAGGCAACAGTCCTCTTATACTACACACACACACACACACACAATTTTTCAAAAAGCTAATCTCATGTTATGATATGCATAGTATTGACCATTAAAATGAACTATGCAGCAACTCCATTCTATTACTTTCAATAAGCTAACTACTAAATGTTTTCTCTAGTGGAATATAGATTATTTTAATGCAACAGGGAACTATTTCCATATTCTTTTAATGTAACAGATAAGCTTAGATTTCCTCAAAAACTAACAAGTGTGGTATCTATCTATAGAGACATTTAATATAACTGAAGTGTTTTCCAAATCAGAGGTCACCAACTTTTCGGACCCCAGGGACCACTAAATTCATAATTTTAAATCCCACGGACCACTAATATGATCTGCCTAATGACTAGCTGGGTGGGCGTGGCAAGGTGGCAAGAGCCTTGGTGGTGCAGCAGACTAAAGCACTGTTAAGTAACTCCAGCTGCCTGCAATTAATGCAAGTTCAAATCTCACCAGGCTCAAGGTTTGGTCAGCCTTCCATCCTTTCGAGGTAGGTAAAATGAGGACCCGGATTGTGGGGGCAATAAGCTGACTTTGTATAAAAAAGAACACCGCTTTGGGGGGGGGGAAGCCTTACTAAGCAGGTATACATAAAAGTATGAAGGCTATTGCTTAACGCATTGTAAGCCGCCCTGAGTCTCCGGAAAAGGGCGGCATATAAATCGAACCAATAAAATAATTAAAAAAAATAAAAATAAAATAAAGTGGTCATGTGACTGGGTAGGCATGGCCAACTCAATGTCATTCATGTCGAGGGGCACCTTGCCAACCTCTACTTGCCACTCCTCGCCTGCCTGCCCAGGCTCCTTAGGGCCCCAACAGGAAGCAGTTGCTGGAGCTAGGCAGCCACCATGAGAAAGAGTTGGCAAAACAGCTGGCTCAGTTCAAATTCAAATAAAAAGAGCCTGTAGTACAGTGGACTAAAGCATTGTTATTAACATCTGCTGCTTGCAATTACTGCAAGTTCAAATCTCACCAGCTCAAGGTTGACTCAGCCTTCCATCCTTTCAAAGGTAGGTGAAATGTGGACCCAGATTGTGGGGGCAATAAGCTGACTTTGTATAAATATACAAAAGTATGAAGGCTATTGCTTATTGCATTGTAAGCCGCCCTGAGTCTCCGAAGAAGGGCGGCATATAAATTAAAGCAAAAAAAAAAAAAAAATGGATCTGACCGAGAAGGAGAGCAGCAGAAGCACCTCACTGAAGACTACGAGCATAGGCTTTCCAAGCAGAGGAAAGACCTGCAGGAGTGCAAGGCCAGGTGCCAGCGCCTGGAGGCTCAGCACGCTGAGATGGTCAGCCAGTTCCAGACCATGAGGCAGTCCTAATGGAACAAGGCCCTCCAGCTCTTTGCCACCAGCAACACTTCCCTCCAGCCTTCGCCCAAAGCCCCATACCAGGAGGCTGAAGTAGACCCCAAGTCGGAATTTCTGCTCCCCTCTGACCCACACAAAAAGACCCAGAAGGAGGAGACTCTCTGCAGCAACACAAATGTTCATTGCACATATCTGGCCCAGGGGCCATAATTTGAGGACTAGTTTTAAATTTGCAATTTAAAAAATGTAAATAATTTTTCAGTGGACCACCAAAATTTTCTCGTGGACCACCAGTGGTTCTTGCTCTCTGTAGTAAATATGCAACCTATTGAGAAATTACACCATTATTTTTTCCCTCTGGAAGATTTCCCTTTCTAACAAAAGATCTTTCATGTGTATCCAGAAATTCTCAGGGCTCAGTCTATTGCTAATCAAGAGGCAATGATAACGCTGTGGCAAATATTGAACAGATTTACTAATTAATGAAATTTCTAAAACAAATAAACAAACAAAAATGATATTGTAACAATGGTGGCATGTACCACCAATTTATCATTTAACACAGACAGGAATGACCCTGTTTGGATGATGCATTTTGTAATAATAACCTCCTGAAGCAAGACATTAAAAAATATTTGTTTTAAAAAAGAATAGCAACAACAAAATGAAAGATGATGTGATTCTCTGATGTACAAATGTTTGCCAGAGGCTCACATGCTCAGACTAAAACACTTCAGGGGGGAAAAGGTGCAAAATCCAGCTTTATTGTTTTCCTATGCAGAGTTTAATGACTCTATTTAAACAGTTGTTTTGTTTTATACAGACAAAATTAAAGCAGTCAGAAGACTTGTTGCCCTCTCATTTTTAATTTCTACCTTACATCTCATGGCAAGTAATTTGAAACATGTATATTTTTGCAAAGGGATCTGTCTATTGCAGCTTCTCTCTAACTGATATTTCAATGGCCAAACTAATAAGGAATCTGGGGACATATAATTTCAGTACACGTGGAAGGTGCTAGATTTGGTAGATGGTTAACATGGAACATGCTACGCCATAGAATTTTGTTAGCAATAATTTTATTAAAAATTACAGTTTCAAACTTAAAAACTAATAAAAAACAAAAAAGAATAAAAACAAAGATATAGAACGTGCAGAAAATTAAAAAGAGAAAGAGAAAAGAAGGGCAAAATAATATAGTATAGGAATAAAGAAACATATAAAGAAATGGCTTCTTCTTTTATCATCCCAAGTATAAACAATTGTAGTAACTCATCATCTTGTCTTAAAATGTAATAATAAATAAACTCTCTTCTCGTATCCAATCTCTTGTCCTTAAATCCTTAAAGCCTTATTATGCCAATCAACAAAGTCCATTAGAGGTTAGCAGAGATAACAACATATTTATTTTTAACCTTGATCAAATAAACCAATTTTATATTCCTTTGTTTTATTTTTAACAATTTGGTTTTAGTAGAACTGTCTTCACCATTTTTTATCTAGAGAACCATAGTAATATAATTTTGATGTTGTTTTGTGGTGTGGTTCTTTCTGTGTGTTTCTGTGTGTGTCTGCCTTCATTTCTTCTATACTTTAATTATTTGTGAAACAGAAGCCATGAAATTCAACATAGCTCAAGTTATGTATGGACTAAGCCAAGAAGTGAGTAGCTATAAATAGGTTGGAAAGGTACTGGTTTATCAATAACTTGATACATACATCTCAGTAAGCCATAAATGTTTTATGTTTATTTTGGTTTAAAATAAGCCAAAAGGAAATATCATGGAGGGATGTAAACAATTCCAGTTATGCCCCAGTAGTTTTCACACTTGCCCAGAAACACAAATAATTTAAAATTTAGGAAGTAGTGTCTGGGAAGATTTGTTTGTGGTTGTTGGCACACAATAATATTTCTGTTAATCAAGGAAGATATGAATAGGATGCATTCATAATAACAGGTCAGCTGAGTGAAAGCATCAGGTCTCATTATCCTAAATTAATGGATCAGAGATTATCTGTTCCTATGATATGGATTGTTTTTCAGCATGCAGATAGCATAGCAACAGGTAGAAAAGCATAGACATTGTAGCCAAAATCTAACAATCATGGACACAAAACCAGGCTTGATGCTTGGAACTATACAATAATCACTGTAAAGCAGAAAAGAGTTATGAGTTTTCTAGGTGTCTTTGCTGCCATCTAGTGATCATCTGGATTTTGGGCAGCCCAGATATGGTCGCTCTAATACAATACATAAGAGTTCCTGCTGATTACTGCATCTCTGGATAGCTTGACAACAATTTCCAACTCTTTTTTTATTGATGTTTCCCTATAACAACTTCCTCAGCATTTTATGTTTGGCACAGGGCATGGGTAATATATTTATTAACTTGTTATAACAATTTGCATTAAATAAGCTCCATGGCAAATATTAGCAACTGCAAAAGCACCTATCGAAGAAATCCAATCCAGTTACGCTCAGATGCATCCTTAATCTCCTAGATAACCCAGTCAAACTCATGTTATTCTGAGCAGGTCTAAATACCCTGGACTGTACCCACCCACAACCTATTTTCTAAAAACAGCAAATTAATATATTACCTGTCTGCATTCCATCCCTACCATAAAATTAAAATTATTTTTTTTAAAAAAAAATCCCATACCCAAGATCTGAATTAGAATATATTACACATATGAAGTCTCTATAAGTCCCAAAGTTTAAATTCCTGATTGCTTAACATAATATCATATGGAGAGAGGGGGGAGCTTATTTTATCCATGTAGAAAATTAGGGACTATTCAAAATGAGAGTCCTAGAAAAACAGATCGAAGCCTGCACATGCCAGATTTTCTAGGGATGGCTTCATTTATTCCTTCAATCTTGGTATTATTCCTTTTGATAATGGTCCAAAGATTGCAGTCACTGTAGCATCGAATATATGGAGATTTGTCAGTAGGCAAGTTTGGCACACTCCCTTGAACTGATTGTTCATGATTTCTTAGATAAACACTAGGCTATAAAAAGCATGAACTTTGAAGAAGAAAGTATCATATAGTTCTAACCACAAGAAATCAAAAGCTTTGGTCACTTTACTTCTTTTACAGCTCATAACACCTTCTGCAAAACCTGCAGATTGCTCTATACTAGATCAGTCTACACTACAGTAAAAGATACATAAAAGAAAATCCCCACCTTTATCTGGCTGAATGGCTCTGTGAGCAATAAAATAACTATAAAATGCTACAGGGGTATGATGGAGGGCACTCTGTATCCAGCTTTCTCACAGTAAATTCAGTATTGAGAACTTGTGCCAATTTGCACTCCTGCTGATTCCCTTTCTGTAACTGTTTCATTTCTGAGTCATTGCCATAGTAATTTGGTACTCATTTCCACCGTCTGGCATCAGTGCTATAAACTTCACCTTGGTATAACCATGACTGTTCCTCCTTCTCATCCTTTTGTTTGCCTATCGCTGTTCCACAGGATAGAAAATGAATGGTGCAGTGAAATTTGAAAAGGGAAGTAATGTAGTCATGTCAAAGAAATATCTTCTACTGATTACAGCTCACCTGAGTTATGCCAGCTATGTCTGTACTATGTTAGTACTGTCATGATCATGCAGGCTTATATTTAGCAGTGAACACCCCCAGCCCCACCCTCCAAACACACATACCAAGCCACAGACCTGAAAAAACACATATGTTCCCAAATGTTCAGCACAAGCTTATGTGATAATTTTAACAGAAAGACGACTTGGAATTCTTCTTGCACTAATGCGTCTATGGGATTTTGTGTTAATAAACAATGCCTTGAATTACGCTTTGAACTGTACAGGCAGCTAGCATAGTTTTGTCGACCTTGATGTAATAGTATTTCATCAAACAAACCAAACACAAACAACCAAAAAAGACAAAATTGTCACTAACTTTTTCAATAAGCAATTTAAAACTTCCTGTGACCTTATGGCCCTATGCACCATGCATCTGATAAAACTGAACAAATGAGTCCCTACAGTAAATTAAGAATATCCAATTCAAGGTAACCCTTTTCCCCCTTTTTAAAAGAACTACAATGAAAGAAACTTCCTAGAATACTAAAGTCATAGACTGGTTAAAATTCATGGTAAAATTTACCTCCCTGTAAACTCGAAAAGAGCATTCCATAGAAAATTGGAAGCAGGAATAGATATAAAAGTTATGTTGCATTTCCTTGCCTAATTACAGTGTGCCCTATATTTGGTTACAGTGATCTTTAGACAGCTTGGCATTATGATCATCAACTTGGCAATATTTTAATTTCCTGCAATTTGAGAATATTATGATTATTTACATGACAAAGAAACAATAATAATTATTTTTTGGCCGTTTAGGAAACTTTTCAGGATACAACATTGTGAAATAATTGTGGTGCAGCAAAGGCTCTAGCTAAACATATTTAGCAAGTTGAACATTCTAGTCCTAAGTAAAATGCTTACATGCATCATTTAGTTGCTGCTGATTTTAAGGAACTGGTTCCCATGCAGCTTCAAAATACATTTTGAAAAAAAGGATATGGTCTATTGTTTTGTTGTCAGAATCTGTTTCCATCAATTAATGACAAAAAGTGCTTCTGATCTTAAAGTGAGGATAAAACGATGCCAATAGTGTCTGCTCTTTTTACAGGCAATTTGACAGTTTTTGGTGCTTGCCAGCCTTGTATATTCCTCTGCTATCTTATTCTTTCCAAATGCTATCTGGCAGTATGTTACTAAGAAATTAGCCTGCCTCCCTACCACTGATTGCCCAGATGGACATCTTAGAAAGCTAGAGGAAAGCAACTTGACAACTGGAAGTCAGCCAGTTCTCAAGAAAAATGCATTGAGTTGCCCATAAGGCAGCAAAATGTTAAAGAATTAAAGAAACAGAAGGTATCAATGCTAAAAGAGTTCTGGCTAATGAGGTGGTAAGTTTAGGTTCAAGTTAACATTTTACAAATATAAGTTGATCTAACAGTATCCCACAATATACCCAAGGGGTGGACGGAAGCAGTGTTATTATTTCTTCCATTGCAGCAATACATTCTATAGTCATTTTTCATTTGCATATTTGAATTTGGATGGATGGCTCTCAAGCACAGTAATGACAGTACATTTAAAAATAACATGTTTAGCGGTAGATGGTGTCTGATTTTTGGAGTCCGTTCAGAAACTCTTCGTGGCATTGTTGTTGCTCAGCACATCCATGCCAGTTATATGGTTCAGTACAGTTATGTGAAATTCAACCACAGTGGTTTGCATTATATTGATTAAATCATAAACACTTAACTGGTCCAGGCTGGAAGAACTTATTTCTTAGGATCCACATAAAATTTGTTCAGCTATGGCAACCACATAAGGGTATATGTGATAGAGACCAGATTGTAGCTGGTTCTCTGCAAGTAACACTGTTCTGTTTATTTAAAAATGAGCGGATTCTGGGCCCTCCCAAAATACTGCAAGCTACCTAGAGTCTCTCAGGACTTAGACAGCCTCTAAAATGAATAAATAAATAATTCATAAATAAATAAACAACATTGCAATATACCACGCAATGATGCAGCCACCAAACTCTCTATTCCAACACTTTTTTTAAAAAGCCTTCCTTTCCCTACTTGGCCAGCCAAGTTCTGGGTTTTCATGATAGGGGGAAAAAAAAAAGAATGGTAGAAGACCTAAGGAAGTGACAGACAACTTTTGCTTGGAATTTGGATGCAGCAGATTTTATTTTAATTTAGGCACACAATGTGCTTTACCTAGTCTCCGGAGAAGGGCGGCATATAAATCAAATTAAAGCCCTACTAAGCAGATATATACAAAAGTATGACGGCTATTGCTTAACGCATTGTAAGCCGCCCTGAGTCTCTGGAGAAGGCAGCATATAAATCGAATATATATATATGTTTATATATATTTATATGCCGCCCTTCTCCGGAGACTCAAGGTGGCTTACAATGCATTAAGCAATAGCCTTCAAACTTTTGTATATTCATACAAAGTCAGCTTATTGCCCCCACAATCCGGGTCCTCATTTTACCTACCTCGGAAGGATGGAAGGCTGAGTCAACCCTGAGCCTGGTGAGATTTGAACTTGCAGGCAGCTGGCAGCTAAGTGCTACTTTAACAGCACTTTAGTCCACTGCGCCACCAAGGCTCCTATTATGACCTCCATATTATGACCTAGGTAGCTATGTCATAAAAGAGGATCACATTGAGACCCTTAAGATATAGGTAAAGCACATTGTGTGCCTAAATTAAAATAAAATCTGCTGCATCCAAATTCCAAGCAAAAGTTGTCTGTCACTTCCTTAGGTCTTCTACCATTCTTTTTTTTTTTTCCCCCTATCATGAAAACCCAGAACTTGGCTGGCCAAGTAGGGAAAGGAAGGCTTTTTTAAAAAAGTGTTGGAATAGAGAGTTTGGTGGCTGCATCATTGTGTGGTATATTGCAATGTTGTTTATTTATTTATGAATTATTTATTTATTCATTTTAGAGGCTGTCTAAGTCCTGAGAGACTCTAGGTAGCTTGCAGTATTTTGGGAGGGCCCAGAATCCGCTCATTTTTAAATAAACAGAACAGTGTTACTTGCAGAGAACCAGCTACAATCTGGTCTCTATCACATATACCCTTATGTGGTTGCCATAGCTGAACAAATTTTATGTGGATCCTAAGAAATAAGTTCTTCCAGCCTGGACCTGTTAAGTGTTTATATATATATATATATATAAAATACATAAAACAGAAAAGTGGAAAGCTTTGTCATCACTTACCTTTGTACCCCTACCTAAAAGAGATGCAAAAAGTATTTGGCTCTGCCATATTTTTAGGCACATATAACTTTGTAGAGTTTCCTGTAGATGAAATCAATACAGAATATGCCAAAACCCCTGGAATACTTGGAACCCTTGGGAGAATCCAATGCGTAAGCGTCAACTTTATGCACCAGGCTATTAGTGCAAAGTAAAAATAATAAGAATTTTTAATGTGGAAAACACAAAACACAGATTTTGAATTCCAGTGCTACACATCAGGCTGGTGACATAAGCTGAAACTCAGAACAAAAATCCATCTAAATTGTTCTGAATTTAAACACTGGTTTTCATCCTTTTGGGACACTTTATGCTTTAGGCAGAGCTTTTCTACAAGGTTTTACACTGTATATGTGCATATTATACCTCCAAATTGCCTCCAAGCTGACAATCTTTCTGGTGCATTACGACTTTGCTGCCAAAGATCTACCTAGTCAAATTAAAAATAATCCCTAAAGAAAAGAAAAGAGAAGAAAATCTTCGACATGGCCTATTGTGAAGAACCTTTGACCTTCAGAACACATTCAAATCTTAAACCAAAGCTGCCACGAATAACTCAAGTCCTGTACAAATAAGCCAACATCCTGATTAATAAATGTGCTATGTTTATGCTGCGAGGCCTTTACAATGTTTTATGTTCCTACTAATTTATTTGAAAGTTTTAACCTCTTAGGCTATAAATTCAACAGTAGTGGATAACGAGTGCTTGAGAAATACATTATATGTTCTATAAATTCAAAACAGAACAAACAAACAAACAAAATGCTTGCAGTTTATAGATCCGAATGAACAAAAAAAGCATGACGGCAAGCTAGACGTATTAACCTTTTCATAAATTCTAATCCCTAATCCCTATATTCAATTCTCTAAAAGTAGTAGGCATATAGTATTAGAGCCCTATATAGAAAATTATAGGCAATCTGAGAAGGCAGGGTGGAGGGAAGAGTCATCTATGCTTGTAAGTGTGTTAGGTGGGTTTCCTTTCATAGGATCCTGTTATTTAGATTTCAGATTTCCAATTCCGTCTGGGGGAAAGGGGAAAAAAAACAACCCCTCTGGCACGTGCATGTGTTTGTGCTTGCCTCTGATTCACAGGGCACACATGGACAGACTTTATTCGCTCATGGGTCTCTATTAGGCTGCTGTTGAGTAGTTTGGTGGTATTATTCAGACAATATTGAAACGTTCCCAAATGAACTTTGCAGGGAGACATTTTCATTCGCTGCCTCCCTCCTCATGCATATTAAAAAATGGTATGCAAGGCCTCATTTAATTCACTGATTTTACATTCGGATCACTTTCTCTTTTACAGCTATTTTTACCGGGCTTCATTAATCTTTGTTGAATACAATGGCATACATCTTTAATGCGGCCGCTGTCAAGTCATATTTCAGTAAGAGCTGCAAACTGAATGACAGCAAGCAATATTAATAAATTTAACATAGACTATATCAATTTTTAACAGAATGAATGTGGAATCTAAATGTATTATTTTTCGTTTAAATCATAGGGTTTATCACCAGTTAAGTAGCAGCGATTTCAGGAAACTTGTGACGTGCCGTACAAATAGATTTACATCTCATTAATAAGTAAATTAGGCAAATGCCTTTCAAGTTCAGACAAGTACATAAGTGTAATCTCCATATTAAAGGAGTAGTCTTTGATAAACCACGAAGGAATTGCAGCAGCCAACTATATGACATGCTGCTGGAGCCTGAACTCTTCCACATTCCCACCTTTAATTATACTGGTTCATTACTAAAGAGATAAGTGTCTCTCCAGTTAAGATTCTATAAATGAACAGCATGAGGGTACCTCCCAAATCATTTTTGAAGAAACTGTGAAAAGGTGGTAATAGTTATGAAAGAAAATGCACATGCGCGCACATGCAGACATACACATTATCACCTCTTTCTTCCTTTTCTGTAATGACAATAAAATATTGAGACAAATTATACACACACACAGTATATATAGAGAAATAGTTCATTCTGAATGCTATTTTCTTAAGGCCAATAAAGAGATTGGGAAAAGAGAAAGACGGGGAAAACCTTGCAATTTTCAACAACAGTTTTTCCTAAATCCCAGTCGATATAATTTGCTGCAAAAATGTAAACTCAAAGAGAAGTTCTCTGTCTGTATTAAATAAAAAAGTTATGGTTGGTAGGAGACATGTTTTTGCAGTAGTTTAAGTGATTATAGGAAATTACATGCAAAGCCAGAGTTCTGATCCTAAGTTAATTTATAATTGGAAAACACTTATTAATTAACTTTGGCATTCTAATTAAGAATTAGAGAGCTGTGTGCTAAAAAGCAAGGCAATACTCAAATGTCAGAAGGTTTTTTCAGAAATATTCTGACAGCTTTCTGTCCACTTTTTTTTTTGCTGAAAAATTTCCTGAAACAGTTACATACTGTTTGCTAATCAAAGCTGTTTTGGAATGTAAATATCTGTAGAAAAAAAGTGGCTAGAAAATAAGGATTTGTTTTCGGGGGGGGGGGAAGCTGCAGTGAGTCTCATCTATGTTAATGCGTACTTTTGAAATGCAGGATTTGAGTCCACTGGAGGCAAAGAGATTGAAAAACCTTCTGCCTTGCCTAAATGGGCAAAATGTCCTCAACAATATACTTGCACCCGCTCATTAACATTAGCAAGAGACATTTCAATCATGCCCATACAGAAAATGCAAAGATATGTAGAAAAAGAGTGGTAATTCTGCTACTCGTTGCCTAGCATACATTGCTATAGTTATATAGTTGTTTTTAGAACTGTATAACTATAGTTCTATATATAGTTGTATTTAGAATATATGGGGTTTTACAAATGTATCTGTGCTTACAGATAAATTTGAAACACTTTCTTCTTTCTTATCTTTTGTCCCTCTTACTGCATGCCCTCTCATTATAAGATGGATACAGCAGTTGTCTGAAATTACTGTTGTGCTTTATTTCATATGGAAGATATATTAAAAATATTAAAGTAGATTGGCTTTCTGTGTGGCACGTCAAAATATTTTGAAAAGATGTTAACTCATTTAGACACATTTGAGTTAATTTCAAACACGGTTACATGAAAAAGGAATGCCCAGACATATTTTTCACATTAAATAATTATTAAAAAGTAAGTGGAATTCATTTGCTTCTCATTTCTACTCTAGAAAAAAATATATTACTTTGCTTATGACTTATTTACTTATTTAACAAATTTATATAGCCACCCATTTCAGAAAATGTGACAACACACAAAAACAATAAACACCACAAAACACTAAGTAAAATCACAAAAATACACACACACACACACAAAATGAAATTGGTAGGAGAGACAAAAATTTCTAGTTAGGATTTAACTTCATAAAACATATTAACTTCACAGGACCATTCAGACATAATATTAGACTTTACAGGAGTATTCAGAGAGAACAATTCACTTTCTTTCATTTTGCATTAAGAATTTATTTATTTAGCGTATGGCAAATAATAGACTTATAGTGGTTCAAATGTCAATATTCAGTCCACCCAGCCATTCAAGGACAGGGTGGTCTACGTTGAAAAAAAATCAGACATTAGGCCGGTGTAAGCTCTTGATGGACATTTGGACACAATATGACAGATATTTTACCAAGGAGCACCATAGTCACACTGAGAGGTAAAGACAAGACCCCATTTAAGCAATGAGTCCTGGCAGACACCATGTTGGGTACAGATCCTTTTCAGAGTTGACCAATGCTGGCGAGGAAGGTCAAAACCTGGCACCTTTTGTGTAGGGTCATTTATGTAATGGCCTCTCTCTGGGCATTCAGCAGCCCTTTTGACTTTCCACTGTGTGTTGATGTCAAAGTTGTTAGATAGCTGTTGAACAAGTACCTGAGAGGGCTTCCTGGATTTAAGCCTGCCAATTGATAGATGAGGAAGATCAGCGTGCACAGGAAGAAGTGGGTTTCTCATAATTTTGTTGTACTCCTTCACTAAGGCTTCCTGACTTCATAGAGCTGGTGGTGCAATGTGGCTCAAGACGGGAGCCAGCAAGTAGGAGTAGATTTTATGCAACTGCTTATGAGCCTCACTGTATCATTTAGTCTAGCATCGATCTTGCTAGTAGTGCATTAAGAATAATTATGGGTCAGTGGATAGAACACATACTCTCATTGCAGAATGTGCTAGATTCAATCCCCGATTTCTCCCCATAGATCTGAGACAGGCTTCCAATTGAAACCACATTATCCATCTTCATAAACAATAAGAAACCAAATGCAACAATGGCCAGAATTGATACAAGGCAATTTTCTATGATGTTAAATTGTGTTTTGTCCGAAATGGAAACTGAGTTTTTGGTTGAATGTTTATAAAACAGAATTGTTGGTTTTGATGAACCTGAATCTCTATAATGCATTGTTTTAGGTGATACGTTTAAATCCCAATTCCTAGAACAAAACTACAAAGTTGATTGCCCATAACTATGCTGTTGCTTGTTGGTAAACCACCTGAAACATTTCATAAAAAGTCAAGGAAAGTTAAGAAAAAAGTTTTTAAGCAGAACACAGCTTCATGACTCTTGGAAATATGGAGCTTTGAGAAGTTTCATCACCATCACCATCATCAACATCAACATTTTAACCATTGTCTTATCCACTGCAGGATGAAGGCCTCTTCTGCTTATTTCCAACCAAAACGGTCCTGAACTTTCTTTTGTCAGTTTAAGCTAATTCAGTGGTATCAGAATTGCCTTAACTCTTGAGATGGGAAAAAATGCTTCTAGCCTTAAACATAGACGGAAATATGAGCAATCCTATTCTAACTACATTCAGACTATTATGCTGAATAATCTATGCCCCCTTTTGCAAATCTGATAGTCATCAGTTGGCATCTAAGACATTCTGATTAGAAATTGGTGAAGTTTAATTTCAATATATTTACATAGTACCATCTAATGATTGCTCTAGTATCATATACTGTATTTGTCCCATAAGTGCCAACATCCTGTTTTCTGCAAATATGATTAGGCTTAATAATGTTAGGGTTAGGGGTACGGGTAAGGGTAAGGGTAGGATAGGGGTAGTGAAAGGATTAGGATTAGGTTTAGGGCTAGTGTTATGTTTCAGATTAGGCCTTGGTTTAGCTAACCTAGCAATGGCTAGGTTTAAGTTTAGGTTTAAGTTTATGGTTAGGGTTAGGGTTAAGGTCAAGGTTAGCATTTGAGTTATGGTTTGGATTACAGTTAGGCTTAGGGCTAGGGCTAGGGGTTGAGCTAGGGTTAGGGTTAGGATTACCATAATAATAACTAGCTGTACCCCTCACCCAAACCCTAACCATAACTCAAGTCCTAACCCTAGCCTGAGCCACATGGTAACCCTAGACCAAGCCATAGCCCTAACCCTAAACCTAAGGCTAACTCCTAACAAAACTCCTAACCCTTAACCATAAACCTAGTCCTAGCAGTAACCCTAAACCTAATCCTAACTGTAAACCTAACTTTAACCCCGACCCTAATTCTAGACCTAGACCTAATCCTAACCCTAGCTCCAGCCCTAACATTAACACTATAACTAATGCTAGACCTACCACTAGTCCTAAACCTAACCTTAACACCAACCCTAATCCTTACCGTAACCCTTACTCTAACATTACTGAACATGAAGACAAACACAAATCCTAAAACCTAACTGTAAACTTAACCCTAACCTTAACTCTTACTCTAACCCAGTGGTGAAATCCAAATTTTTTTACTACCGGTTCTGTGGGCGTGGCTTGGTGGGCATGGCAGGGGAAGGATACTGCAAAATCTCCAACCCCACCACACTCCAGGGAAAGGATACTGCAAAATCCCCATTCCCTCCCCACTCCTGGAGGAAGGATATTGCAAAATCTCCATTCCCACCCCACTCTGGGGCCAGCCAGAGGTGGGATTTGCCAGTTCTCAAAACTACTCAAAATTTCCGCTACCAGTTCTCTGAACTGCTCAAAATATCCGCTACCAGTTCTCCAGAACCTGTCAGAACCTGATGGATTTCACCTCTGCTCTAACCCTAACCCTAACTGTGGCTCTAGCCCTAGCCCTAGTTCTAGCTCTAGCCCTAGCTCTAGTTCTAACCCTATCACTAGCCCTAACCCTAAACCTTTCCCTAATCCTAGCCCTACCACTAATCCTAACCCTAACCTTAACACTTACCTTAACACTAACCCAAACACAAAGACGAAGACGAACCCAACCCTAAATGTAACATCTAAACCTAAACCTAGCAAGAGTCCTAACCCTAACCCTAACCCTAATCCTAATCCTAACCCTAGCCCTAACCATAACCCTTGCCCTAACCATAACCCTAAATTTAACTCTAGCAATAATCCTAGTCTAGCCCTAATCCTATAATCAATCTGATTTTATTAACTAGTTCCATTGGATTTTTGGCTGCTGCTACATACTGCTTGCTCATGTTTAAATGATTGTCCACTAGGACTCCAAATTCCTTCTCACAGTTACTGCCTTTGAACCAGGTTTCACATAATTTGGAGCTGTACATTTGGATTTTCTTGCCTATGTGTAAAACCTTTCTCTACATTGAATTTAATTTTGTTGGCTAGGGTCCAGTGTGCAAGTCTGTCAAGATCCACCTGGCTCTTGAGACTATCATCTGGGGTGTTGGCTATTTCTGCCAGCAGAGTGTCATCTGCAAATTTGATAAGTTCTCTTCTATTGCCCCATCTAGATCATTTATAAAGATATTGAAGAGTACTGGGCCTAAGATGGAACCTTGGAGTACCACACTGCTTCCTTCCTTCCATGCAGATGTAGTTCCATTCAGGACTACACATTGAATGTGGTTTGTCAGCCAGTTACAAATCCATCTGACTTCCTGTTTGAACAGAATTAAAATTACGGTTGGACTAAAAGATTTCCAAGTGGTCTCTTCCAACTCTGTTATTCTGGTGTTATTCTATTATTCGCCTCTCCTCTCCACTCTTTTTTTCCATTGCTTCCAATTGGCAGTGGATCAGGATAATTTTTAGAACTACTGTGATTAATTTAATGTAACAGTCTTGAAGTGTAAGAGATAGAAAACGAAATATTTAATTGAATTAAATTTTGATCCTGTATTTTTGTTTATACCCAACCTCCAAAGTTAAGAGGGTTTACAACAGTAAAAAGAATATATATAAAAAATAAAGTTATTATAGTTTAAATCAAAATTAATACATTATTGATTAATAATTTAGAAGTTTCATGAAATAGGTGTATTTTTACCATTTTTCTAAATCCTGGAAGAATGTAGTGAAACATTGCTTCTTAGGAAATACACTCCATAGTCTGAGAACTCCACAGCAGAAGTCCTTAGCATAATCAATGGTCAAACTTCTAACAAACATTAAAAGAATTTATCTTACTAACCTACTAGGCAGGTTCATAGCAGTAGAGGCTGTCTTAAAGATAATAAAGTACTTTAAACATCACATCGATGTATACTAAACAGAATTTTATTTACCTGCAGACATCTAGTACTTAGAATACAAAAGGAAACATTCAACGTTTGTATTTTGTTTTGATAATGAAGCCAATTTATCTAGCGTTTTAGCTGGAAATTGGAAAATCATTTAGGTGAATATTGAAAAACTGTTTATTTAATTAATTCAGATTAGAACACTATATTCTTTATGATTTCAAAATCTGGAAGCAGCACTTAAGACTTATATTTATATTTAACATATACTCTATATATCTGCATTAAAATTGTTAAATTCTTCCATCTATCATCCCTCTTGACATCCTCATGCAGTGCTTGAAAATGTATACAGAAGACACAACCTGCAGTTCCTAAATAGTCTCAGCAACCTTGGTTAATGGTAATGGCATAAGATATTAGAGAAAATGGGATAATTCCTTTACTATATTTCCTAAAATCAGCAGAATCAATAGGGCTGGCAGTGATTGAAGATAATAAGGCACAGAAACAATACAATTTCCATTTTCAGATCGCAATATAAGAGAATAAAAAATGAAGATCTTAGTTTGTAATCTGGTTTGTCAAAAACTGTGATAGAATTAAGTAATGGAAATTGACAAAAATCATTTATTTGCAGCCTCACATCTTATTTATTTAAATTTATTAGCCACCCAATTCAAATGTTTTTCAAGTTTCAGTTTTTAAACATTCTGCATCTGAATGATAAATATTAAAGTAAGCTCTCTGAAGTAACTTTTACTATGGGAATGTGCATTTCAGTAGAAGTTTCCCCATTCCACCCTATATAAGACAAATTGTCAATGTGGAATTTACAGGTGTGATTATAATTCTAAATTCTCATATTTCCCAATCATGCTTCCAATATTCTGGCAGGTATTCTGAAAATTATAGTCAGAAGACATCTGAAGACTTTGTTTAAAGCTGGAAGAAAGATACAATTCTGACAATATCTGGTTGGGATCTTAAACCTGGAGAATATGCAGCAATAGCAAAAGCAAAAGAAGTTTAAAATTAAGCAAGAATTATTCCCACACATAAAACACATTAACACAACATGCCAGACGTAATCTCTTACAATCAAGTTTATAAGCGGCATAAATGTCTACAATATGATAAAATATGTACAAAAGGAGAAAGTCAATAGTTCTTTTTCTTTTAATAAAAATATTTTTGGTATCTTAGTGCTTGTTAAATATACTTATCTATTTTTTCTCCTTTTACTAACATGATACACACACACCAGTGGTGGGATTCAAATAATTTAATAACTGGTTCTCTGCCCTAATGATTTCTTCCAACAACCAGTTTGCCAAACTGCTCAGAAAGTTAACAACTGCTTCTCCCGAAGTGGTGCGAAGTGGCTGAATCCCACCACTGATACACATACACATCTATGTGCATACATATAAGGAATTATACAAGGGAGACTTCAATACTACGTAATCAGTTCCAGATTACAACTTTCATTGTACAACAAATATTTTGATACAGTCTGCAATAGTTTATGTTTCCCAACATTATACTCAGGATGAAAAAGTCAAATAATTGTATTCTTGAAATATCAATATACTAAATTTTAATTAATAGTGATAGAATAACAACAGCAAAATCACATCTGGAGAGTATGAGATTGGTCAAATATGAAAAAAAAACAATGCCTCCCTACCACCATACCAAAAACAGAACCAACTTGTTTATATATATTTCTTGGTATGGAGAGGAATGGAGATGTTTATTCTCAACATATTGTTTTTAGGCACCAGATGCAATCCACCATGCTTTGATTTATATTATATCCTTTTAAAATAATACTGCAAATACACTTTTTTTTCAAATGGATGCTATCAGAAGTAAAGAAAAGTGACATTTTCTGAATTGCCTATCCCAATTTTATACTATATTCCTTGTGTTCTTGAAATATCATCAGTAACACAATTCACCAAGGTTAATTAATTATATTATTTCATTAAAAAGATGAATTAGCTGGTGCCTGATCAATATATTTAATTAAATGTCATTTATTTAAAAATCATCTCCTAATATTAGAATTTATTTCATGTTTAGCATTCCATAAATTAGGTATATTGTTAAATGCTATGAAACAAACCTATGCTTGTTCTTTGAAACAGTTTTTGTTGCCATTTTTTCATGTATCTCATTATTGTTTGGAGCAAACGGGACCAAAGGCTTTGGCTATAACCCAGTTATAAGCAAATGTCTGTAATCACCATAGCATCTTTTGAAGAACACTTTTAAATGCTTTTGCTTTCTGAAACTGAAAAGAGCAAACTTTCAGGGTGCTTCCTTTTAAAATGCAACAGTGTAAAGGTCAGAGAGGAGGAGACGAAACTAGGAGTTGTAATAAGGAAGGAGAAATAAAAAATAATGACAGAAATAAATTGTCATAAGAGAGGATACAGTTATGATTTATTGTGATATTCTACAAATTTGGAGGTGATTAAAAGCCACCTAAAATTCGCATTAACAAGTCACATAAAAATGGAATTAAACTAGTGGGCATAATGTGGCAGAGTATAAAGAAAAATCATGACAGAAATAAATTGACAGAAGAATGATACTATTCAAGTTTTACTCTGCCGCGTCACACTGACAGGAGACTAGTATTTTAATTCCAGAGTTGGGGTTGAGTTTTTGGAGTTCATTAAAGGCCCACATTAAGAATCTCATAAAAGTGAGAAGAAATTAGTGACCATAATGTGGCAGAGGAAATAAAGAAACAATAATGACAGAAATAAATTGACAGAAGAATGATACACTTAATGTTTCACTCTGACACCCCCTATTAATAGGCCTCTGGAAGCTGGAGCAAATGTCATTCATATTTTAGCCAAAGTATACCACTAATTAGGCCAGCTTTCTGCACTGGAATTAAATTTGAGATCCCTCACTTTTAGAGTGAGATCATTTGAATTCTAAAGAAAAGAGCTGGTGACAGGGAAAAAAAACTTTCTACTTGGGCTTTTCTAATGAGATAAAATTCCCCCATCTCCCCATTTCCCTACTATAATTGCTGATTATGTTGTTACACAGTAGTGGCACTCCACTCTCCCCTCCCCATCATTATGATTTACTCTGGCATATCAGGGTGCTTCAAACACAGACTGAAGTGGTTTGAGTCTAATTTAGCACTCATTTAGGCCGCAGGTACCAACCAAGGTAAACAGTGCATTGTTATAATTAATTACCCCTTAGGCCTAGCCAGGCCATCTCTGTTTCAGCTGACCCTTATAATAATAAGGCTTAGGGGCATATTGTATTTCTTTTGACAGATTAATTAGAAATTCAGCCGTGGAGGTACAAAGCAACTCTGTCATGAATATTTAAATGGACTGACACAAAAAATCATGAAAGGGCTGCTGAACTACATGACAGACAGGGGATATTAGGCAAGTGATTCTAATCAATAATCTCTTGATCTCCTACATATTAATACACTGCCTGCTGTTATTAAGCTCCATAATAAGGAAGGGGAGAGAAAGTTAGTGTAGCTCTGCTGTAGGCCTCCCCAAGCCCCCAGCGGATACACTAACTGACGGCGAAAATGCTCAGAGGAGCCGAGCCTCAGCCTCTTCAATCTAATCCAATCTTAAGGAATGGCAGCTCTGAGCATCACCGGCTGGATAATTATTGGCCCTGACAAGGTGAAGGCGTTTGCAGGCAAATGAGATAGGAAGTAGGATAAGTCCCCAGACCACCCAACACAGGGCATGCTTAAAACCAACCACACGCTACTGTTCAGACTTGTCTGGGCTTTAACAGGGGAAATATGGGAATCACCATGCTTTTGAGTCATGTTGAAGGGTCAGTGACAGTCGAACGCTGGGAGCTTGCTGTTCCTGTTGTTAATGTTAACTTTAACACCAAGTCAACTGGATTTACCCTTGGTCCCTTTGCTCATCTCCTCTAACATCAAGGCCACTGAATGAATTAATCAGGATCGTTGAGCTGCATAGCATCTAAATTCATTATCGCGAGCTGTTCCTATAATCTGCCAAGGAATCAAAGGGGGCGGGGGGCGAGCTCGGCGTCAACAAACAAACAGCATTTCCATCTTTGCATTTGAGAAGCTCTCAAATGGGATGGAAGGGTGAATTGTAAGAATGGAGTGCAGTCTGGATAAAAAGGTGGGGGCAAGATGTTGTGCTCTGAACATTCAAGGACTAATGGATGTGTGTATGTGTATGTCTTTCTGTCTCTCTCTGTCTCTCTCTCTTTCATCTATATCTATCTATCTATCTATCTATCTATCTATCTATCTATCTATCTATCTATCTATCTATCTCATCTCATCTACTCGTTATCTAATAACTTTTAAAACAACAACACTTACCCCAGAATATTTTACTCCTTTGTGAGAAAAAAAAGGCTCATTTAAAAAGGCAGGTTCTGAAAAGACTCCAATATTTGTCTAACTTTCTAAAAGATTGTTTGATAAAACATGGTTATTCCTACCATACCAAACTCATTGCCCCTTGCATTACACAACAAAATCTGCATAAACTTTCAGATTGTACACGGACACTATTTCTTACTGTCCAGAAATAAAATTAATATATTTTAAAGAAAAATGGTAGCACTCTGTTCTCATTTACAGTATTTTTTTCAGTTCCTTCAACCTCCTTTCAGGAAGGAGATGACAGTACAAAAGCTGCAAAGTGATAAAGGGCTGACTTGGAAAAAAAACATTTAAATAACTGATATAAAAACGAAAAAAGAAAAAGAAAAAGAGAGGGGTGAGGGAGAAAGAGAGAGTGAGTAAGAGAGAGAGAGAGAGAGAGAAAGAGAGAAAAAGAGAAAGAAAGAGATAGAAAGAAGGAAGGAGGGAAGGAAAGAATGCAGAAAGAAAGAAAGAAAGAAAGAAAGAAAGAAAGAAAGAAAGAAAGAAAGAAAGAAAGAAAGAAACAAACAAACAAACAAACAAACAAACAAACCTGGGGTTTTCAAAAATGTAATTTCAAATAGGATGTAATTGTCAGATTCACATATGATTTAGCCGTTAAATTCAGGTAGGCAATTTGATGTAAATGTGTCCCAAAATGTCCTTTAATGCTCAATTTACAGTATGTGGTAGAATTGGTGAATATTGTAGCACACTTCCAATATTTTAAGAAAAGTAAATACACCCCTATCCCCCCGTCAAATAAAAAACAGACAAAAAGTAAATAATCCTGTCCATTATGCATAATGACCTTTTTATTTCTAGCCAAACACCACAAAATACATTTTCTGCAGCTCCAGGTTTTTAAAATAGTTGACAATATCTCTAATAAACCATGGTTTACAGGATATCTGCTGTTTTCATTTGTTGTAATTTGGTCCAATGTGGATCCAAAATTTATAAGAAGGGAAGGTTCAATTATTTCCTTCCAGATCCAATGTACACACACATACACAAAGAAATTAAAAGAGTGGGGAGTGAATCAGTTGTTCACTGTACTGCAAGAAGAAAACTGGAGGAATAATTAAAGGATTCAGGAGGGTAGGAGGGGGAAAGGAAGGCAGAGAGAGAGGGAGGGAGAAAGAGAAAGACAGACAGACAGACAGACAGACAGACACACACACACACACACACACACACACTGATTCAGACATTAATGCAAATTCTAATCCTAGTCCTGAATTTTGGGGTTATAAAATTGAAATTTGGAGATAGTGAAATAGAATGAACATCCATAGTTCCGATACACCTTAAATGCCCACAAAATACAAGCACAGAGGACCTTTCTGGTTCTGCTCCTATAAATGTGTTTATTTTGTTTGTTTCTTCCACTGATCATTATTTGAGACCTGCTGAGTTACTTTGAATTGCCAATTAACTAATATATAAAGTAACAGCCAAGTAATAGTTTAAGGCATTATTCAAAGGATCACATTTCACTTTTTTCTGTATAAAAATATGCCTCATAGTTGTAGCTGTAATTATCCAATGGCAAGAGAAACATGCTTCGTAATACATGCTTCAATATTGGCATTATTTTTGTTGGCATATCTATCTATTATGGTATATACAATTTTAATACATGCAAATATTAATTATTTGTCAATTATGAAAAAACTTGTGTGAAACCTTGTGAGTGTAAAACCATACACACACACACATAATTAAATATACATATATGTAGCTACAAACACACACACAATATACATACATGTAACAACAATAACCAATTTCAATACAAATAATGCTTTCTCACACCTATGGATAGTACATGTCTTTCTTAATCTTAGGTCACCCAGACCCTGGGAGTATTGTAGCCCTCCAGCTGCCAGCAGAGCTGGTGGCAGACTCGGACAATGAGGAGGTTGGGGAGGAACTTGAGCCAGTTCTGGAGTCTGGGGAAGATTCTGATGGATGCTCTGCGCCAGACACAGAGATAGAGCCAGGACCGTCTCGCATTTCCCAGCCACTAGAAAGGCGACGGCCTTTGGAGGCTGATATGAGTGAAGAAGAACAGCTGGGGCCTGTTCCAGATGCACGTATGCACAGAGCAGTTAGGAGAGGTGAACAACGGAGCACAAGGAGTCGACTCAGAAACAAAGCATATGTGGACACTGAATAGCCCCTCCCTGGCTGGGGAATACATAGAAGGAAAGGGGAGTGGTTGTCGTAGGAAACAACAGTTCATTATTTATTTATTTTATTAATTCAATTTGTATGCCACCCCTCTCCGAAGACTCAGGGCGGCTATTCATATTTCTGAAGATTTTGCTCATTGTGTTTCGTGCACAAAGACTGCTTGCCAGAACTTAATTTGCAACCTTTCGGCTGGGAGCTCACGGCCTTGCAATTATCGCAAGGAACTGATAAGGTCTGTTACTGCAGTTAACTCCTTGAAGGACTATTGCCTGGACTGCAATTAATTCACAAGAGATAAATAAAGAGGGGTTTTTTTTGTGAGAAGGAGTCTGTTTCTTGCTTTTGCTAAGACTGGGTCAGAACAGGGAGTTTGAGGGTCCTCTACAGTGTCTTATTTGTCTTAATACTGCATGTAATACTGGACGTTGATGTTGTTATTCCTGGTATCTGTTGGAGCCACTTTCTCAATTTAGGAGTCATAGCTGAGTGCTCTTATTACCATTGAGGCCACTTTGATCTTTATTTTCCTATGTTCTCTCTAGTTCTTGCTTCAGGCCCTGGTACTTCTCCAGCCTCTCATACTCCTTCTTCCTGATGTTGCTGACAGTGGGCATCATTACATCTATCAGTCTGCAGTCTTCTGGTCCTTGTCTACTACTATGATATTTGATTAACCTGTATCTGCCTGTTCATTTGGCTCTGAGAATTCTCAGGATCTTAACCCTGCTACTCTCTAGAACTTTTTGTGGAATCTAGATTTGGAAAGATCTAATCCATATTCTGTGCAGATGTTCCCATACACAATGTCAGATACTTGGTCATGCTTTTAAGTGTATGCTGTTCCTGCTTGCACTTTACAAACTGCCACTATGTGTTGGACTGTCTCTGATGCCTGCTGCATAGTTTGTACATCAGGTCCTATCTATTGTGGTAGACCTCAGGTTCTATGGATCAGGTGCTTAGTGTGTGTTATTGTGTTGCTATGATCAGTGCCTCATTGCTACCAAGACCAGTTTTTCTCAGACATTGGTAGGATTCCCAATGTTAGCCACTCAATGTCGATAGTGCATCCCATGCAGACTCTTGCCTTGCCATGGGACTTTATTTGTTTGCTCTTTCTCCCATGTCTGCTGCTGCCTTTGGCAGCTCTTCCTTGGGTACCATCTTACAGATATATTGTATTCCTGGATATTCCAGATTTTTTCCAGAACATTTTTGACGCTTACCAGAACCAAACTGGCCTTTTTCTGACTGGTGTACAGCCCCTGAGTGTTGTGAACAACTCCATACATTGTGAAGAGATTACAGGTCCTTCTTTGGCTAGCTCCCTATAATGGCAGGATATCACATGAATGAGAGGGCATAACTGCTGATGGTGTAGGTCTTGTTCTCCATACTGAGCTAACTCTTCAAGATCTATTTCATTCCCTCATCATGATTCCCATGAGATGCGCCTTGGAAACAATCAGACAACAGGGGGAGGAAACCCCAATGGATTCATAATACAGCAAAGACTTGTATCTGTCTAGAACTGTGAAAACATAACTGCACATAGGAAGTTTGCAGTTTATTATATAGCATTTTTATTAGAATAATATTTCAGCATAAAAGTGTAGTTATTGTAAAAACAAGTAGGATGGTGAAAACAGTACTAATTTTTACTGATGTTTTAAAAATAATTATTATTATGGTTGAAGAAACTAAGGTGTATATTACCATATTTTTCAGAGTATATGATGCACTCCCCCCCCAAAATGTGGGTGAAAATTTTGGTGTGACTTATACAGCAAATGTTGCGGTAGCAGTGGGGGAGGGCGGTTGGTGCGGTGCCAATCAGCTGTTCTAGAATGGGCCACAGTGGCTGTGGTGAACAGGCCACGGTGGTGGCAAACAGGCTGTGCCAAACAGGCAGTGGCAAACAGGCAGTGGCGAACGGGCTACACTGAATGAGCTATGCTGAAAAGGCCAGCATGGTGGCAAACGGGATGCACCGAATGGGCTACGGTGGTGGCAAACGGGCTGTGCCGAACACGTGGTGGTGATGTACGGCCCATGGCAAATGGGTGCTGGCAAATGGGCACTGGCAGCGGCAAATGGGCTGCAGAAACAGGCCACGACAAATGGGAAAATGCATGGTGGCATTGACAAATGGGCTGTGGTAAACGGACTGCGGTGAACAGGCCACAACAAACGGGCAGCGCAAGTGGGTTAGATGAATACTGGATTATAATCTGGAGCATTTTATACTCTGAAAAATACGGTAATTGTACATGTAAAACACAACAGAAACAGATGTTGAGCCAATTTGTGGGGGAGTGATATTATCTATCTATCATCTATCCATCCATCCATCCATCCATCCATCCATCCATCCATCCATCCATCCATCCATCCATCCATCCATCCATCCATCTATCTATCTATCTATCTATCTATCTATCTATCTATCTATCTAATCTCATTCTTCTCCATTCCTCTTCTCTTTCTCTTTTTCTCTCTCTCCCTCTCTAGGCCAATGTAGGGAAAATAAAAACAAGCAAAACAAGTATGTCACAATTTAGGCCAAGTTGTCAACAAGGAGAGAAAGAGCCATATCACTGTAGTGTAGCAAGGTCAGCAAAAGCAAAAGTGAAGGGAGTGGGTTGCAACAAAGCCTGAATTTTAAAACAATGCAAAGAAATATCAGGATTTCTGGTCTGAGCTAGAGTGGGAAAATGACCAAAGGACAAAGCTAGGCAGCCAAAATCTGGAAGTAATTATGGACAAGTAAAGACAACTGAATTCCATATTACCATGGTGGACGTCTGTAAAGGCAGTTTGGGGAGGTATTTTGGTAAGGTTTACTTTTTGGAGCTTAGCAACATAAATTTGTTGTCACTGGACTATTAAATAAAAGAGACACATGTTGGCAAAGAGTGAGCAGTACTAGGATGGAAGTGATTAAGGGACAGGCTATGAAATAATAGTTTAAATGGGCCCTCTGCAGGATTTTAATATCCCATGACAACACTCAATTGTCAAATTCAGCTAGAGTGTCCAGGATGCTACTTAAATTAAGCCAGAAATTCTTAGATTTATTCTACTTTTTTATTTTAGTTAAGCACAGGAAATGCCAATAAACTGTGAGAATCTAGGCAAGAAATAAGAAACTTTTGGCACTGTGGCCTAAAGGTTACCTGAATTTTTTTGCCATTAAATCTACAACAAATGTTTCTTACCTACATAGAGTAAAAAGCAATGTGTGGATTTTACTTGAACTTTTGGCTTTTCTTCATTTGATTTAAACTCAGCTTGAATTTCAAACAATAATACTGGAACACCTGGTTAACACGTTGGGTTATATGTGTCTATAGCTGTAAATTGAATTTTTAATAGAGGATCACCGGGGAATATTAAAGAGTCTCATAGTCCAATTGTTTGGTTGGATTTTTTTTAAGTTAATGATAACTTAAAAACTTTTTTTTAAGTTTATGTATTCTTTTTAAAAACCATTTTAAATAAAGTAATCTGCTAATTTGTTCAGACCTGGGCTCAGTTTTAAAACTAAACATCTAGCAACTAAATTATGATGTTAAAATATTCTTTAAAAATTATTTAACTTGCCAGATTATCTATCTGAGCTGAAGACTCCTGGATAACCACTAGAGGGGAGCAAAACAATTAATGTTGCTTATAATATCTGCTGCCATTTAATAGTCATTCAGGTTTGATAGGCCTAATTTTATGTTTCTTGGTAGCAATAACAAAGGACACATGGGCTTTAAAACAGCAGAATCTTCAAATCTATTTTAATAACCTGTAGATTATTAAACAGCAGCAAAGCCAAGGTCACAACTGCAATTGTACAAAGCAGATATATTTAAATATTAATGTTATGTTAATATTATTAATAGTCATTATAACTATTAACCAGATGGTCAATGTTTTCTTTATGGGAGCTAATAGCTAACAAATAAATGGATGTCTTCCTTGAAGATTCCCAGTAGGAAATACTTATAAAGGCCGTACATCATATAAGGTAAATCTATTAGATCTAAGCTAAGGCCTTCTAAGTGACTACCCCATCGAAGCAAAGAGATATATACATTTTTTGTTGCCATCTAATGGCTATCCCAAAGGTGCTTTTTCAGGAGGCACCTGGACTTTCCTGTTTTTTCTTTGAAGATGTTTCGCTTCTCATCCAAGAAGCTTCTTCAGCTCTGATAGGATAGTGGTGAATGGAAGGATTTATATTCCTTGCAGACAGCTGCCATTTGCATCCTTTTAGAGGGTTATTGAAGAACTTGGAGGTTTATCTGTGTCTCAGGGTCACCTGAATAGTGCTCCTGATTCCTGTAGTCTGCAATTTTTTTCTCTGGAAATCTGTTCCTACTCCCACACCATTCAAAGGGTGTTCATCCCAAATTGTATAGCTAAAAGTCTTCCATTCCCCACTATCCTGTCAGAGCTGAAAAAGCTTCATGGATAAGAAGCGAAACGTCTTCAAAAAAACCCAAGAAAGTCCAGTTGCCTCCTGAAAAAGCACCTTTGGGATAGATGTACAGTATTATCTATCATATTGATGTGTACATGTCTGGCCTTCAATAACAAGGGTTATTGAAGCAATTTACAAAACACAACTACAAAAAATGATAATCTTACTTAAAGTACATAAGACTATCAATAGAATTAAAACAAACAATAGCAAAGGGGAAAGTGTTAATTTCCTAATGGAAAAGTATCTATTTACTTGCAGCCCCAAACATTCTTTCTTAATAGTTGGAGTAATTTTTTTCATAAATTATAACCATTGATTTAAATTATTTTAAGATATATTTCAAAGGGTTTTACAGATTCATAATGTTATGAGAAAAAACCTAGGTGTTTTTCGTATTTTTAATTTTAAAGGAAACTTTGTTTTATAGTTGTTAAGAATATTTTCAACCTTTAAAAGAAAATCAGACATTTGCCGAGTATGGACGGTCTATTGTCTTATTAATTGGTTAAAACAACAAAATGGTTAATCTTGTTTTAACGGCATTTTTGTAACATATTCATTTATAATTTACCACTTATTAATGTTATATATTGATTAGTGCAATATATACAAAAGAACCAAGAACCTATTCTGAGAGCTATCCATTATAGGTTTTCTTATAATCCACCAAACTTTATAGTATGAATTTTTCATATTATTAAAGTGAACTATTGTGGATTTATCAACCCATTAATATGGATCAAAGCAAAGGATATACTAGTTTTAGGAAAGACGGATTTAGGTGAGGGTAATTCCCTAGTGACAATAATTTTATTCTACCTTTCCTGATAGCAAAATATGGTTATAAAAGAGCTAAGGGATTATATGTTGCTTGTATTGATTTAAAGGCTACATTTAATTTATTTTTATTTGATTCATTTTTTTCTGTTTCTAGGCCACCACTCATCAAGTGGCTCTGGAAACATGAGCTGATTTCTTGATCATATTTTTGCACCAAACTGGCCAACACTTCAATTAACTTCTGACCTCAGTTTTTTTTAAGCAAAATAGAGCAAAGTTTAAAGCATTTAGTTGAAGATATTTGGCTAGATTTAGCTTTCATACAGAAATGTTTTTGTTATTTAGGGAGTCTAACAAAGTTGTATGTTGCACTTATGCTTTTAATCTTTCTAAAAAAATTCTATTATTTTTAGCTAATCTTTTGAAAAACTTTTTCCATATGTTTTAGGTAAGTATTGCTTCATATGGATATACAGTAGCTGTAATACTAACAAATTTGTTTTCAACTTACAACAGGGGTGTCAAACTCAAAGCCCGGGGGCTGAATGCAGCCTGCGGGGTGCTTAGATCCAGTCCGCGTGGCTGCCCTGGAAACATTGAAGGACCAACCCATGGCGCCTCTGTTAGCGAAAATGGAGCTTGAGTCAGAGGTTTGCAGGAGGCTGTTGCAGCTGAAAACGGAGCTTGTGAGCCTGTTTTCACTGGCAGAGCACTCAGGCCACCATAGGTGCCCCTGACATGAGTGTCATCGAGCTGGCCACACCATCCTGGACACGTCCACCCCGCCCTCAAACACAACCCTAATGTGGCCCTCAACAAAATCGAGTTTGACACCCCTGACTTACAACTTTATTACTTTCTATTTATTATACTGTCTTTCGCTCCCCTAAATATAAAGTGACAAGTTATTTCTAAGCACTAAAAAGTAAGGTGAAAATTCTTTATAAGCAAAAATATACCGGTAGTTAGTGTTTAAAGTTTATGATTTTTTTAAAATTATCTGACTATCATCTGTCTGTCTGTCTATCATCTACCCATCCATCTGAATTTACATACTCCTGTTTTAGGTATGCAACTGTGCATAATTATTTCTATGTATTATATATCTCTACCATTTCTAACATTCTCTTAAAAACCTTCAATTTAACTTTAATGTGGTTAATCATGAAGTTTCCTACTTTGAACCCATCTAAATACATTTTAAAAGGACTAGGTTTTTTTAGTTCCAAAGTCTGCCTTCGGTGGCATTTTGAATGGGAACTAATTATGTATACAGTTGTGGATTCTTACATTCATTCCTAGAGATGCCTTTATTATTCCAGTGTAGTAATATGAACTCCTGCATAATTAACAACCCTATTAGAGGAGAAAGTCTAAATAAAACTTTATTATTTGGATTCTAACTCCAAGAATTAGTTATTGTTAGTGTAGTTACAAACTTGTTAAAGCAATGACCATCGGATGTTGACAAAGAACAAAATCTGATTTTAGTTATAAAATCTTATTTAGTGGGCCAAGTACCTGTATCTCTATTGTCTAATGTACAGCTTATCCAAGTACAAGTACAAATTATTGTAAGTTCTAAAAGGGCATAAAATTTCCTCATTAGTCAGATTTGATACCTTACCTACCGCCATTCATAAGGGACACTTAAAAGAAATCCCTATAACAGAACAAATCTGTCCTTGTTTAGATGGACATATAGAATCAATGGAGCATCTCCTTTTTTTGCTCTATTGCTTGATGTACACAGAGAGAACACTTTATTTATTCCTTCCTTAAAGACTGACTAGGTCAGTGATGAATTGGGGCGACGGCTCACATGCCATCAGAGAGGGCGCTGTGTGCCACCTCTGGCACGTGTGCCATAGGTTCGCCATCATGGGACTAGGTGGTCTATCTAGTTTTTTTTATCTATTACAAGAGGCCCACAAGTATATTATTCCTAACAAATCTTACTATGCCTTCAAGTAGGTACCTCAGATTGAAAATAGCGCAATTTCAGTTTGAACTGTGAAATTATTGTTTTATCTGCATTTACAGCTATATTTTTGAAATATATAATATGCTAAGCAGCTTTTCTTATCTATTTATTCCATTGTTTAGTTTTATATTGAAGCTTTATGTATTGGATCTATTTTTTGGCACTAATTGCCATCATTTATATAATGGCATTTTTAACAAAAAGATGTTAAACGATGCAAATGGAAGAATGACATTATGCAAATCACAGTACGTAACACTTTCCAATTTAACAGATATTTGTTAATAAAAGGCACTACCTTCTCTAATTAGAATGAGGTTTTTAGAATGAGAATTAAAATGTTTCAATTATACCTCATTTGGTTTCTTATTCTCATCCTAAAGTTTAGTTTTTGTTGCATAAATTTGTATTTATTTTTTAAAAAGGCTACAAGTAAAATGATACATTTCTTTCAATGTACAAATTTTAATAAGCAATTTTTCCCAAATTTGGGGGTGGGTGGGGTTGACACATTTTTCTAATATGGTTTATTTAAATTTTTATTTGATATTTTTCAGTTGCAAAGGTCATAATGGGTAGGAAAATATGGATTGGAAGACTAGCAGTACATTCTGCTTCACACTAAGTAAATTTGCATCAGAATGCTGCAATGATCCTCTGATTTGCATTTTTAGAATTGGACTTTCAATGATGGATGCATGTAAAGTTCAGTCTTACCTCACAGCCAATAGAAATGGGTAGCAGAACAAGAGTTTTAATTTTAAATATAGTACTATACACTATAGGTTTAAATGAAAAGAAACAAATCTTTTTTTTGTCCCATACATGATTTAAAAAATTAAAGCTGTTTTCTCTGTGAAAAACAGTGGAATAGTTCCACAGTAAATATTTCTATTTCGGAAAGCTTTTCAAAAGTAACTTTGAATAAAATAATTGCATATCTGTACAAATTTTGTGTGCAACAGGAGGCAGAATGGTTTCCAACTGCACAATTAACAAATGTTGTTAAAAGTTTAGAGGTTACTTCTTAATAACATAGCAACACTTATTTGGAAACAAAGTGAATTAAATAGTTTAAAGACAGTATAGTAAGATCTGCTTAAATAAAGTACCTTATAAAATAAATGTGGTATGAAGAAGTGCAGAATAACTTTTGTGGTGCATTAATGGGTCATTGACTTACTAGTTACACCGTTTCCTAGTCTTTGCTTTTAAAATTGTAGTTGTTTTCTACCTCTAAATCAGTCAGCAAGTGATCAGGATTTATTGTTTACTCCCAGGCATTGATTGGTTGTTGCTAGAAAGAATATCTAATTTGACTTAAGCCAGGTTTTTCTTTCTCAGTACAAGAAACATTTTCCTCTGGCCTGGTTTTCTGTCTTACTGAGTTGTAGCCCGAAATACTTGGTTTTGCACGGTCCGTTTATTTTTTCCATGCCAAACACAAAAGGACAAACAGGCAAAATTGTTGAAACCACGATTTAAAAGTGTGAACATGTGTGTATTTGTGCATGAGAGAGAAAATCTGAATGAATCTTTTGTACAGAAGAATTTGACATATGGGTTTCTTTTAGTATCTCCGAAAAAGATGTAAATGAGACATATTGAGAATTTTATCTTTAATTGAGTTTTCTGTATCTCTTTGCAGTATAGTGAGCTTGGCTCAGTCCCTGTTTTGTGTGGCAGGCTCTTGTATGGATTTGAAAACAGCTAGCAGTCAATGTAGACAAAATGTAGACAGTGTAGACAATGTAGACAAAAACAAAAACAACAACTCATATGATTTACAATAACCTAAAAAGTCTTCAAGTTTTTTTTTTCTTCCATTCAATATTGTATAATTCTCAGAGATTCCCTGGACAAGTCCCTACAGTTTTCCTGGCAAGGTTTTCCAGAAGAGGTTTGTCATTGCCTATTTCCTAGGACTGAGAGAAAGTGATTGGCCCAACATCACCCAGCTGGTTTCGGGACTAGAATTCACAGTCTCTCAGTTTATAGTCTGATGCCTTAACCACTATACCGCTATATAGTAGTTTTTGCTGTTAATTATAGCAATATAGTTTCAATTTTAGTATGAATATCCCTTTTTTATACCATGTTGTCTTCCTTGCATTGAATACTTGGAAGAAAATATTTCACAGTCACATATTACATAGTCACAGGAGGTTAGAGTTTCACTGTGTCTAATGCTGTCACTGAGCAATATAAAGCATTTCTATTTTTCGATTAGAGCCTGGGTGGATCTTTTCATGTGTCTCACTTGCAGAAAAATAATACAGAACAAAACAATCACTTTGCTTTTTGCACAACCTACCAATCCAGTTTCAATATACACTTCCCACAACTGCTGCTCCTGTTTTTTATAAAGAATGAGAAAACTGTTGTAGGTTGAGTGGGCAATCAGCAGGTGATCTTAGGACTTGAAAAGTTAAATTTGGGGAAAAGAAGGGTGGTCTGTTCACACTTGAAATGTCATAAAACAAAATTGAGATCTCAAGTGGATGCCATGATTTGTGATTCTATGATATATCTTCTCCAGTTTGTGCATTTTTTTTTTTAGCAAGGAAAAAGAAGAATATCCATTAGAGAATCAAATGAAGCATTTCCCTGTGTCATGCTTTGACAGATTTTATTTTTCTCATAAAGAAATTTTCAGGACAAAGAAAAAAACTCTCTTTACTATGGGTATGAGTTTTAAGGGGTCAAGGGCAGAGGTGAGTTTCAGCAGGTTCTGACCAGTTCTGGAGAACCGGTAGCGGAAATTTTGAGTAGTTCGGAAAACCAGTAGTAAAAATTCTGATTGGCCCCGCCCCCATCTATTCTCTGTCTCCTGAGTTCCAGCTGATTGGGAGGAAATGGGGATTTTGCAATAACCTTCCCCTGGATTGGGGAGGGAATGGAGATTTTACAGTATCCTTCCCCTGGAGTGGAGTGGGAATGGAGATTTTTACAGTATCCTTCCCCTGTCAGGGGAAGCCATTCCACGCCCACCAAGCCACACCCACAGAACCGGTAGTAAAAAAATTTGAAACCCACCACTGGTCAAGGACATTGGAAAACTTTCAGCCATATCAGTGAAGCAGTGGTGGGATTCAAAATTTTTTACTCCCGGTTCTGTGGCCATGGCTTGGTGGGTGTGGCATGGCTTGGTGGGCATGGCAGGGGAAGGATATTGTAAAATCTTCATTCCCACCCCACTCCAGGGGAAGGTTACTGCAAAATCCGCATTTCCTCCCGATCAGCTTGGACTTGGAAGGCAGAAAATAGATGGGGGCCAGAACCAGTCAGATGTGGTATTTACCGGTTCTCCGAACTACTCAAAATTTCCGTTACCGGTTTTCCAGAACTGGTCAGACCCTGCTGAATACCACCTCTGCAGTGAAGGCAATTCATTATCAGAAGTTATGAAACAACCTAATTGGACCATATTCTGGAAAAGTACAAGCAGCAGAAAGAATAACACATTATCATCACAAACTCTGCATTTGGAAAAGGGTTTGAGCCTGAAGATTGCCAATAGCTGATGATATCCAACCACAAGTAAATATAAGAGTTTTCTTCAGATATGATCACTCTGACTCAGACACATCCTCAGATTCATATTTACTTAATATCATTCTTTCTAAATCATTGCATTTTGTCATGAGTCATAACTTCAACTTAAAGGGATATAGGCTTTTTATCTGGCAGCTAAATTCTACTGAAATTCTAAAGGAAAACTGAATTGTCTAATATTAAAACACCAAAGACCTGAATAATCATGGTGGTAAAGGGTGATGTTAATATTAAATAGATTTTTAATTTGCCCCATTCCTTGCACGAGGTTTTATGTTTTTTTGTTTTATAAAAAAAGGGGGGGTTCCCCCCTCCCTGCTCTCCTTAGCAACAATAATTTAAAACTTTATATTCAACGAACTGAGA